>NW_019945196.1:96895-107242 GCF_002910315.2 Salvelinus sp. IW2-2015
ACACCACAACAACAAACCCACACACACACACACACACAACACACACACACACAACAACACACACACACACACACACACACACGCAACACGCACTCTCCCCTGACGGGCGGATTAAATGGCTGATGACATTTGCTGTTGAGAATGTGAACTATGTACCACCTCTCACACACACACACCACACACACACAACACACACAACACACACACAACCACACACACACACACACAACCACACACACACACACACACACACACCACACACACACACACACACACACACACACACACACACCTCTCCCTGACGGGCGTGGAATTAAAGCGGCTGGGCTGTGATGACTTTTGCTTTTGAGTGTGAACTGTGCACAACCCTCTACCACACACACACACACACACCACACAACACACCACACACACACACACAACACTGCGGAGTATCCTACCAAAGGAGTGGTGCAAACCATTACCCCTGCCGCATTCACCCAGTGAGGGGTCTAGGCACCAGCAGGAGAATCTTACAACACTCAGACTCCAATATACACACACTGCAGGACTCACATACACACACACACACACACACACACACACACACAACACACACACACACACACACACACACACACACACACACACACACACACACACACACACACCACACACACACACACACCACACACACATGCCTATGCGTTACCACAAACGCTGACACGTACCACACACACACCATACAGACCTTATCCAATAAGCTGCCAGAAAACGGATAGAGAATTATCGATTACTTATAAATTTGTATTGAAAGAGGCTTCAAGTGCCTCATCATGGACATGAAAGATCGAATGGCAACACCTTAGCGAGGGAGAGGGATAGAGAGAGGACAGAGAGAGGATAGAGAGAGGCGATAATGGAGGGAGGGAGAGGAGAGGAGAGGGAGGAGGCTGAGGAGGAAGACAGCTGGAGGACAGACAAACAGACAGAGGGATTCTTCATGACTGGTGCTCATCTTCGATACATCGATGCTTTTCCATTACGAACTGACAGAAGAAACTGGTCTTACTCTGTAACAAATTAGGTCCAGCACTGGGCTAAGGTACACAGGCAACACACCACACGTCACACACACCACAACACACACAACACACAACACCACAAAACCACCACACACAAACAGTAAATACACCGCACACACCCCACACACACATGCACACACACCACCACCAAACACACACACAAACACAAATACACCGCACACACCCCACACCACACATGCACACAACAACCACCACACACCCACCACACACAACCACATCACCCACACACACAACACACCACACCACACCGCCATTACCGACCACACACCACCACCACATCACCACCACACACCACACACTACACACAACACGCCACAACACAAACCGCATACCACACACAACACACACACCACACCACCACACTACACACAAACACGCCACATACACCACCCCGGCTGATCTATTCAGAGCGTCTAGAACAGTTATAGAAGACTGTCAGCATGCAAGACTAGAGAGAAGGGCAATTACACAGAGCCCAGAAGAAACGCTGGATAAGATAGCTAGAAGGACAACTATTCTACTCTCATTCTTTTTATTTTTGTGGAATGTCATATGTTGATGTGTGCTGTGTGTGTGTTGTGATGTGTGTGTGTGTGTTTGTGTGTGTGTGTGTGTGTGTGTGTTGTGTGTGGGTGTTAGTGGGAACTGTGTGTGTGTGTGCTGTTGAGGTGTGTGTTTGCATGCCATGTGTGAGACTGAAGGTCTGGTAAGAGGCTAGGGGCCAGTAAGAGGCTAAGGGCCAGGGTAAGAGGCAAGGCCAGGTAAAGAGGCTAGGGCCAGGGTAAGATGCTAGAGCCAGGGTAAGATGCTAGGTCAGGGGAAGAGGCAAGGGCCACCCCTCCCCGCCCTACCTCTCCGCCCGGCACCACCGCCTCAAGCACTGAACTACCAACCCCACACCAGCAACCAAGCCCCGCACACCCACATTGCGCAGCGAGACCCCAGCCCCCCGCGACCGACTGAAAAAAAAAGGCGCGCACCCCGCCAGGGTAAAGGCAAGGGGCCAGGCGTAAGAGGCAAGGGGCCAGGGTAAGAGGCTAGGGCCACGATAAAACACAAGAGCGCAAGGGGCAGGTAAGATGCGAGAGGCCAGGGTACGAAAAAGATATAAAATTTAACTTAAAACTACAAACAAAAGAACAGAGAGAAAAAAAAAACAAAGAAAACAAAAAAACAAGAAAAGAAAACAATCACCAACGAACAACTTACAGTAAAAAATAAAATAGCTAAACATATAGAGAAAAAATAAAAATCAAAGAAAAATAAAGAAAAAAAAAAGAAAAAAAAGAAAACTAAGAGAAACCAAAAACAATAGAAAAACAAATAAGGCAAACAACCTAAAGAAAAACACGAAAAAAAAAAAGATCACAGAAGACAAACAGAAGCAAAAACAACCTAAAAAAGAAAAGAGAAGAAATAGAAAAAAAAAAACAAAACAAGAAAAACCGAAAAACACAGAAAAAAAGACAAAAAGAATACCGAAATATAAGAAAAGAAGAAAAAACGAATAAAAAGAAAAACGCAAATAAAACAAATACAAAGAAAGAAGAAATGTAAGAAGAAGAAAGAAAAAAGATAAATCTAAAGAAAAAAAAAACAAAACGAAGGAAAATAAAAAAATAAAACGAAAACGAATAGGAATAAGAAAGAAAAAGAAAAAAACAAAGAAAGACAAGAACAATAAAATATTAAAAAAAACAACAAAAGATGCAAGAGTGCCAGGGTAAAAGAGAGCAAGGGCCAGGCGTAAGAGGCAAGGGGCCAGGGTTAAGATGCTTAGGTCCAGGTAAATGCTAGGGCCAGGTTAAGATGCTAGAGTCAGGTAAGAGGCAAGGGGCCAGGGTAAGAGGCAAGGGCCAGGGTAAATGCTAGAGGCCAGGTAAGTGCTAGCGGCCGGGTAAGATGCTAGGGCCAGCGGTAAGAGGCAAGGCCACGGTAAGATGGCTAGGCGGCCAGGGTAAGAGGCAAGGGTTCAGGGTAAGAAGATGCTAGGGTCATGGGTAACCAGAAATAGGGGACAGCGGTACGAGGCTATGGACAGGGCTAAGAAGCTAGGGCCACGGTAAAGAGCTAGGGGCCACACGGTAAGAGGCTAGGGGGCCAGGTAAGAGTCAAGGGCCAGAGTAAAGAGGCAACGGGGCCAGGGTAAGAGGGCAAGTGGCCAGAGGGAAGAGGCAACCCGGTTAGCAACCATTAAATTAAGTCGAATTGGCCAGGTAAGAGGCTAAGGGGCCCCCAGGGTTAAGATGCTAGGGCCAGGGGTAAGATGCTAGAGGCCAGGTAAGAGGCTAGAGGCCCAGGTAAGATGCTAGAGCCAGGTAAGAGGCAAGCGGGCCAGGCTAAGTAGGCAAGGGCCAGGGTAAGATGCTCTAGGGTCTATGGTAAGTGCTAGAGGCCACGGTAAGATGCTAAGGGGCCACGCAGTATGAGACATGACCAGGGTAGAGGCTAGGGGCCATGGTAACAGCTATGGGACAGCGTAAGAGAGGCGATGCGGACAGGGTAAGAGGCTAGGGCCAGTAAGAAGGCTAGGCCAAGGTAAGAGGCTAGGGGCCAGAGTTAAGAGGCAAGTGGCAGGTAAGAGGCAAGGGGCAAGCGGTAAGAGGCTAGGGACAGGGTAAGAGGCTAATGGGACTACAAGGTAAGAGGCTAGGGGAACAGGTAAAGAGGCTCAATGGACGATGGGACCAGGAAAGGCTAATGGGACAGGGTAAGAGGCTATGGACAGGGCAAAAGAGGCTATGGACAGGTAAGAGGCTAGGGTCCAGGGACGATGATACGGGCCAGATGGTAAGAGGCCTAGGGGGACAGGGTAGAGCTAGGGGACCAGCGGTAAGAGGCTATGGACAGGGTAAGAACTAGGGCCAGGGTACGATGATAGGGGCCAGGTAGAGCTAAAGGGCCCACAGCTAAGAGGCTTGGGACCAGGTAAGAGGCTCTAAGGTCCCCAGTAAAAGACAGAGGCTAGGCCACGGTAAGAGGCTAGGGCCAGGGTAAGAGGCTAAGGGCCATGTTACAACATCACGTCAAGATGTGTTTCCCAGAAAAGGAGTGCAACAAGAGAGGCTGTGGAGAGGGAACAGCTAGCGGGATGGGGATGGAGAGGATGAGGGAGGGAGGGAAGGGAGGCGAGGGGAGGGAGGGAGGGAGGAGGGAGAGACAGACAGACAGACAGACAAGACAACAGACAGACAGACAGACAGACAGAAGACAGACAGACAGACAGACAAGACAGACAGACGACAGACAGACAGACAAAGACAGACAGACAGACAGACAGACCAGACAGACAGACAATAGATAGCCTTCTATGGCGGTCATAGGTTATACATTCTATATGACACATGGTTAATAGATAGTCTATCTGACATCAAGGTACAATAGGATAGTCGAAACATAGGATAGATCTATACAACATCATGTTATAATATATATAGTCCTGACTATGACAGCATGGTATAGATAGGATAGTCTATATGACGAAATAGTATTAGGATAGTTCTATATGAATCATAATATAATATGATGCGTCTATGATGGACATCGAGGTATAATAGGATAGTCCTATGATGACATAATAGTAAAATATGAATAGCTATATGACATCACTGGTATATATGAATGTTTATAGACAATCATGGTACAAATATGGTAGTATATATGACATCATGCTATTAATAGGAGAGTCTATATAAGATAATGGTGATAATAGAATAGTTCTAAATGGACATCATGGTATAATATGATGGTCTATTAATACATCATACTATAATAGGATAGTCGAATATGGCATAAATAGTCTATACTGACCATGGAATAAACAGGCTTAGTCTATATGACCATCATATAATAATAGGCCTAGTCTATTTGGCATCCATGCGTATAATAGGAGAGTCTATATGACATATAGTAAAATATGATAAGTCTTATTGACATCATGGTACAATGGACAGTCTATATGATATAATAGTAAAATGATAGTCTATATGACGTCACAATGTAATAGCGATAGCCTATATCGGCATCATGGTATACATATGGTAGTCTATATGACCATCAGCTGCGAGCTGCCTAAGTGACACGAGCCTACCAGACGAGCCAAATCACTTCTATGCTCGTTTCGAGGCAAGCAACACTGAAACATGCATGAGAGCACCAGCTGTTCCAGGAAGACTGTGTGATCACTTAACTATACATTCACCCCTGATGAAAGTCGCTCTGGATAAGAGCGTCTGCGACAATGACATTAATTGTAAATGTAAATGTAGATGCTACCTCAATTGGGCCGACATACCAGTGCTCCCGCACATTTGGCTAACGCTGGCTATCTGCATTGGTTAAGAGCCTGTAAGTAAGCATTTCACTGTAAGGTCTACACCCTGTTGTATTCGGCGCACATGACAAATACACTTTGATTTGATTTGATTTGTATAATAGTCTATATGGCATCGATCAATAACAGGCTAGTCTACTGTATTATAGAGTAAGGTCCTTAGCTGACAAAATGGAGCTCAATTATGGAGGGAGATAACAAAGCAGTGATATGTCTTCGCACACACACGCACACACACACACACACACACAACACACACACACACCACACACACACACACACACACACACACACACACACACACACAGCACACACACACACACACACACCACACACCACACACACACACACCACACACACAGCATGATCTGATTTATTGATGTGCAATTGGTTTTCCTATAGCATCTTCAGGGAGGCTGCCATCAAAAACACACACTCACACAAAACCACACACAAAACCACACAACACACACACACACACCCACACCACATTTCTCACATACATAAATGAGTTAAGCACATCAATAATTCAGACTTCCTGATTCAGGCTTTTTGAGCGGCTTTTATCACTGCCTTCGTGGAGCTGCTACTTTTTCTCTCCCTTTTTCCCTTCTTCCCCTCTCCATCTCTCCCCCTTTCCTCTTTCTATCATTCACAAAACTCTGTCTCAATCTCTCCGGTCATCTCCCTTACCCTTTAGATCTTCTTCTCTCAGAATTTCAGTCTTCCTTTCGCATTCTCTCTCTCTCTCTTCTCTCTCTCTCTCTCTCTCTCTTCTCTCTCTCTCTCTCTCTCTCTCTCTCTCTTTCTCTCTCTCCCTCTTCTCTCTCTCTCTCTCTCTCTCTCTCGCTTACCTCTCTCCTTACTCTCTCCTCTTCCCTACCTCTCTCTCTCTTTCCCTACCTCTCTCTCTCTTTCCCTACCTCTTAAAATCCCAGTCTCCCTCTCCAGCCCTCCCTTTCCTGTGGGCCAGTTGTTTAACCTGACTATGTGACCGGACCAGAAACATGTCCTGCCCTTTCCTTGTGCGAACACATCGTAACAAAGATGGACAAACCTTAGAGCAACAGGGAACATACACAGCTTAATAGCCTTGTCCAGTGAGTCTTATTCAGTGACTTCCAATGGCAGCCATTTTATAAATGAGACCTCAATGTGAGATAGAGAGAGCTCTGCTGAGCTGCTGATCTTAACACTCTACCCACAGTCTGTTTGAAAGAACATGTGAATAAACACAGGCTCACACACACACACAACACACACACACACACACACACACACACACACACACACACACACACACCAGCACACACACACCACCACACACACACACACACACACACACACCACACACACACACACACACACACACACACACACACACACACACCACACACACACACAGCGAGAGAAGACGAGAGAAAAGAGGAGAGAGGGGAACACAGGCAGAGTTTGTAAGAGGCTGAGGGATAAGAGTGTGTGATAAGTCTGACTCTAATAGAGGGAAATCACACTGGGATGAAGGACACCCTGGGATGAAGGACACCCTGGGATGAAGGACACCCTGGGATGAAGGACACCCTGGGATGAGGACACTCTGGCATTAAGGGATGTCATATCAGGCTGGGAAGAGAGGAGAGAGATTAGAGGAGAAAAGAGCAGAGGAGGAGGTAGAGAAGGAGAAGTGCAGAGGAGTGGAGAAGGAGAAGGAGGAAAATGAAGGGAGTGAGGGGGAGCAGGCTGTAGGAACAGAGATATCATCTTAGACTGGGATGAGAGGAGAAGAGAGAGAGGGACAGTAAGGGAGAAGAGGACGAGAGGATGTAGGAACATGGATGTCATCTAACACTGGGAATAACTGACAGGAAAAAGAGGAAATGAGAGGAGAGAGGGAGAACAGGAGAGGAGGAAGATGAGGAGCAGGAGGAGGAGGACGATGAGGAAGAGGTGGAAGAAGAGGAGGTTCGGGAAGAGGAGGAGGAGGAGGAGGAGTAGGAAGAGGATGAGGAAGATGAAGGGAAGAAGGAACATGAAGAGAAGGAGGAGGAAGAGGAGGAGAATGAGGAGGATGACGATGAGGAAGAGGTGGAAGAAGAGGGGGTTCAGGAAGAGGAGGAGGAGGCAGAAGAGGATGAGGAAGATGAAGGGAAGAAGGAAAATGAAGAGGAGGAGGAGGAGGAGGAAGAGGAGGAGAATGAGAGGGATGAGAATGTTAAACAGCAGACCTATAGGTCAAGCATGAGGTGACAGAGATGTTCTGGCTGAAATGTCACCCCCTGTCATCTATCCCTCCTCTAGCCTCCTCTCTCCTCTCTCATTCCCCCTTCCATCCCTGCCAACTTAACCTTATCACCATGGAGAGGAACAGCTGAAATGTCACCAGCTGTCAGCTGAGGAAGCAGAGTATGTGAATCCAAAATTATACCCAATTCCCTTTATAGTACACTACTTTGACCAGAGCCCGATAGTCCCTGATCAAAAGTGATGCACTATATAGGGAATAGGGTGCCACTTGGTGTATGAGGTGATGGTGGTGGTGTAGACATACCCTAGTCTAATACTCGTCCCACTATGTTAAACATACCCTAGTCTAAAACTGGTCCACTATGTTATACATACCCTAGTCTAAAACTGGTCCACTATGTTATACATACCCTAGTCTACTACTGGTCCACTTTGTTACACACACCATAGTCTACTAATGGTCCACTATGTTATACATACCCTAGTCTACTACTGGTCCACTTTGTTACACACACCATAGTCTACTACTGGTCCACTTTGTTACACACACCATAGTCTACTAATGGTCCACTATGTTACACATACCCTAGTCTAAAACTGGTCCCACAATGTTATACATACCCTACTCTAATACTGGTCCACTATGTTAAACATACCCTAGTCTAATACTGGTCCACTATGTTACACATACCCTAGTCTACTACTGGTCCACTATGTTAAGTCAACATAATGTAACTAAATAACAAAACTAAATCTACATAACTATATCTATAATGATAAACTGTAGTCAACATAAATGTAACTATAATAACAAAACTAAAATCTACATAACTATATCTATAATGATAAAACTATAGTCTACATAACTATAACTATGATGATAAAATACAGTCTACAGTAATATATCTATAATGATAAACTGTAGTCTACATATATATAACTATAATTATAAACTGTAGTCTACATAATATAATATAATTATAAACTGTAGTCTACATATATATAACTATAATTATAAACTGTAGTCTACATTATATACTATAATGATAACTGTAGTCTACATATATTAAACTATAATTATAAACTGTAGTCTACATAAATATAACTATAATGATAAACTGTAGTCTACATAAATATAACTATAATGATAAACTGTAGTCTACATATATATAACTATAATTATAAATGTAGTCTACATATATTAACTATAATTATAAACTGTAGTCTACATATATATAACTATAATGATAAACTGTAGTCTACATATATATACTATAATTATAAACTGTAGTCTACATATATATAACTATAATTATAAACTGTAGTCTACATATATATAACTATAATGATAAACTGTAGTCTACATATATATAACTATAATTATAAACTGTAGTCTACATAAATAACTATAATGATAAACTGTAGTCTACATATATAACTATAATTATAACTGTAGTCTACATAAATAATATAATGATAAACTGTAGTCTACATAACTGTAAAACGTTGCTGATCATCCACACTAGAAAAAGTTTGTTTGTTTATGGTCTCTAATGCAACAGACACTGATTCAGACCATTCATAAGGTCTCTAATGCACAGACACTGATTCAGACATTCATAAGGTCTCTAATGCACAGACACTGATTCAGACATTCATAAGGTCTCTAATGCACAGACACTGGTTCAGACCATTCGTAAGGTCTCTAATGTACAGACACTGATTCAGACCATTCATAACGTCTCTAATGCACAGACACTGATTCAGACCATTCATAAGGTCTAATGCACAGACACTGATTCAGACCATTCATAAGGTCTCTAATGCACAGACACTGTTTCAGACCATTCATAAGGTCTCTAATGCACAGACACTGATTCAGACCATTCATAACGTCTCTAATGTACAGACACTGATTCAGACCATTCATAAGGTCTCTAATGTACAAACTGATTCAGACCATTCATAAGGTCTCTAATGTACAGACTACTGATTCAGACCATTCATAAGGTCTCTATGCACAGACACTGGTTCAGACCATTCATAAGGTCTCTATTGTACAGATACTGATTCAGACCATTCATAAGGTCTCTAATGTACAGACACTGATTCAGACATTCATAAGGTCTCTAATGTACAGACACTGATTCAGACCATTCATAAGGTCTCTAATGCACAGACACTGATTCAGACCATTCATAACGTCTCTAATGCACAGACACTGATTCAGACCATTCTAAGGTCTCTAATGCACAGACACTGATTCAGACCATTCATAAGGTCTCTAATGCACAGACACTGATTCAGACCATTCATAAGGTCTCTAATGTACAAATACTGATTCAGACCATTCATAAGGTCTCTAATGTACAGATACTGATTCAGACCATTCATAAGGTCTCTAATGCACAGACACTGGTTCAGACCATTCATAAGGTCTTAATGTAGAAATACTGATTCAGACCATTCATAAGGTCTCTAATGCACAGACACTGGTTCAGACCATTCATAAGGTCTCTATTGTACAGATATGATTCAGACCATTCATAAGGTCTCTAATGTACAGACACTGATTCAGACCATTCATAAGGTCTCTAATGTACAGACACTGATTCAGACCATTCATAAGGTCTCTAATGTACAGACACTGGTTCAGACCATTCATAAGGTCTCTAATGTACAGAC
>NW_019945196.1:109722-117953 GCF_002910315.2 Salvelinus sp. IW2-2015
CATACCCTAGTCAATACTGGTCCACTTGTTACACATACCCTAGTCTAATACTGGCCACTAGTTACACATACCCTAGCTATACTGGTCCACTATGTACACATACCCTAGTCTAATACTGGTCCACTATGTTACACATACCCTAGTCTAATACTGGTCCACTATGTTACACAACCCTAGTCTACTACTGGTCACTATGATTACACATACCTAGTCTATACTGGTCCACTTTGTTACACATACCCTAGTCTAATACTGGTCCACTATGTTATACACACCCTAGCTAATACTGGTCCACTATGTTACACATACCCTAGTCTAATACCGTACCACTATGTTATTCCCTAGTTTAATACTGCCCACTATGTTACACACACCCTAGTTTAAACTGGTCCACTATGTTACGCATACCCCAGTCTAATACTATAAAACTATTTTATACATATCCTAGTATAATACCGGTCCACTATGTTACAAATAACCTAGTATAATACTGTACCACTATGGTATACCCTAGTTTTAAACATGATCCACAATGTTACACATACCCTAGTCTAACTACTGGTCCACTATGTTTCCTGAAGTCCACAATCATCTCCTTTGTTTTGTTGACGTTGAGTGTGAGGTTATTTTCCTGACACCACACTCCGAGGCCCTCACCTCTCCCTGGTAGGCCGTCTCGTCGTTGTGGTAATCAAGCCTACCACGTTAGTGTCATCCGCAAACTTGATGAGTTGAGTTGGAGGTGCGATGGCCACGCAGTCGTGGGTGAACAGGGAGTACAGGAGAGGGCTCAGAACGCACCCTTGTGGGGCCCAGTGTTGAGGATCAGCGGGGTGGAGATGTTGTTACCTACCCTCACCACCTGGGCGGGCCCGTCAGGAAGTCCAGGACCCAGTTGCACAGGGGGGGTCGAGACCCAGGGTCTCGAGCTTGATGACGAGTTTGAGGGTACTATGGTGTTAAATGCTGAGCTGTAATCGATGAACAGCATTCTCACATGGGTATCCTCTTGTCCAGATGGGTTAGGGCAGTGTGCAGTGTGGTTGCGATTGCGTCGTCGGTGGACCTATTGGGTCGTAAGCAAATTGGAGTGGGTCTAGGGTGTCCGGTAGGGTGGAGGTGATATGGTCTTGACTAGTTCTCACAGCACTTCATGATGACGGAAGTGAGTGCTACGGGGCGGTAGTCGTTTAGCTCAGTTACCTTAGCTTTCTTGGGAACAGAACAATGGTGGCCCTCTTGAAGCATGTGGGAACAGCAGACTGGGATAAGGAATTGATTGAATAATGTCCGTAAACACACCAACCAGCTGGTCTGCGCATGCTCTGAGGACGCGGCTGGGAATGCCGTCTGGGCCTGCAGCCTTGCGAGGGTTAACACGTTTAAATGTTTTACTCACCTCGCTGCAGTGAAGGAAGCCCGCAGGTTTTGGTAGGGGGCCGTGTCAGTGGCACTGTATTGTCCTCAAAGCGGGCAAAAAAGTTGTTTAGCCTGTCTGGGAGCAAGACATCCTGGTCCGCGACGGGGCTGGTTTCTCTTTTGTAATCCGTGATTGACTGTAGACCCTGCCACATACCTCTTGTGTCTGAGCTGTTGAATTGCGACTCGATTTTGTCTCTGTACTGGGACTTAGCCTGTTTGATTGCCTTGCGGAGAGAATAGCTACACTGTTTGTATTCGTCATGCTTCCGGTCACCTTGCCCTGGTTAAAAGCAGGGTTAGCGCTTTCAGTTTCACGCGAATGCTGCCGTCAATCCACGGTTTCTGGTTTGGGAATGTTTTAATCGTTGCTGTGGGTACGACATCGTCAATGCACTTCCTAATGAACTCGCTCACCGAATCAGCATATTCGTCAATATTGTTGTTGGACGCAATGCGGAACATATTCCAATCCGCGTGATCGAAGCAGTCTTGAAGCGTGGATTCAGATTGGTCGGACCAGCGTTGAAACAGACCTAGCGCGGGAGCTTGTTGTTTAGTTTCTGTTTGTAGGCTGGAATCAACAAATTTTTAGTCTACTACTGTCCACTATGTTACACATACCCTAGTCTACTACTGGTCCACTATGTTAAACATACCCTAGTCTAAATACTGATCCACTATGTTACACATACCCTAGTCTAATACTGTACCTCTATGTTATACCCTAGTCTAATACTGGTCCACTATGTTATACCATAGAATAATCTTGGTGCACTATGTTACACATACCATAGCCTAATACTGGCCACTATGTTACACATACCATAGTATATTACTGTAGTAACTATGTATACACACCCTAGTCCAAAACTTAGGACAATGTCACACATACCCTAGTCTAATACTGGTCCACTATCTTACACAAATCCTAGTCGAATACTGGTCCACTATGTTATACATACCAAAGTCTAATACTGTAGTTCAATGTTATACATACCCTTAGTCTAAAACTGTAGTACAACGTCACACATACCATAGTCTAATACTGGTCCACTATGTTACACATACCCTAGTCTAATACTGTACCACTATGTTATACACCCTAGTCTACTACTGTCCACTATGTTACACATAACCCTAGTCTACTACTGGTCCACTATGTTATAGATACTATAGTATAATACTGGTCCACTATGTTATACATACTATAGTTATAATACTGGTCCACAATGTCACACATACCATAGTATAAACTGGTCAACTATGTTACACATACCCTAGTCTAATACTGGTCCACTATGTTACACATACCCTAGTCTACTACTGTCCACTATGTTATACATACCCTAGTCTACTACTGGCCACTATGTACACATACCCTAGTCTAATACTGGTCCACTATGTTACACATACCCTAGTCTACTACTGTCCACATGTTATACATACCCTAGTCTACTACTGCGTCCACTATGTTGCACATACCCTAGTCTAATACTGTGACCACTATGTTATACATACCCTAGTCTACTACTGGTCCACTATGTTGCACATACCCTAGTCTACTACTGGTCAACTATGTTACACATTACCCTAGTCTAATACTCGGTCCACTATGTTACACATTACCCTAGTCTACTACTGGTCCACTATGTTATACATACCCTAGTCTACTACTGGTCCACTATGTTACACATACCCTAGTCTAATACTGGTCCACTATGTTACACATTACCCTAGTCTACTACTGGTCCACTATGTTATACATACCCTAGTCTACTACTGGTCCACTATGTTTGCACATACCCTAGTCTAATAGCTGGAACCCCCCCCCCCCCCCCCCCCCCCCCCCCCCCCCCCCCCCCCCCCCCCCCCCCCCCCCCCCCCCCCCCCCCCCCCCCCCCCCCCCCCCCCCCCCCCCCCCCCCCCCTCTATGTATACATACCCCCAAGTCTACACCTGGTCCACTAGTTGCACATAGCCCTAGTCTCTACAAAAAATGGTCAACTATGTTACACATACCTAGTCTAATACTGGTACTGGTTCAGACCATTCATAAGGTCTCTAATGTACAGATACTGGTTCAGACCACTCAGTGCTTTTAGGGTGTTCGTTGTCATAGTGATAACTGCAAATAATACTTATTAGGCCTAGTGAAAAAAAACATATAGTAACTACTATTTAAATGTAGCAATTCAACAACAAACACCGTTTAGCCTGCACATCTTTTACAGCACGTCATTGCCTCCATGCTCAAGTCGTTCTCAAGTGATTTCCATTTTTTTTACCGATGTCAATTTCTTTTAGTCTACTTTTTCACTGTTCACATCACTGTGTGTCCTGTGCAACCACTTGCAATGCATCAGTTCTACAACGTTATCATAACCGGCCAAAAGTAATCACACCAATGCACTTTCTCTCCTCAACATTCCTCGACATGCATTATATTATGCTGTAGGCCTGTTTTACATTCAGCAATTAGCATGTCCAAGCCTGCTTCTTTCTCCGAATAGGCTATTAGGCCGAATATAAAAAAGTATTAAAAAATAAATGTCCTATAGCTTTTACTATATATTTTCCTGGTATTTCACGAGAAGAGGAATGGCCTATTGCAGAGAGGCAACCCTGTTGCTGGAGTGCCGCAAGTACTGGAGATTATTGTTCCAGCTAGGTACCACACCTGGCCAACTGAGCTCATTGATCAGTTCAGTGATTGACTAAATTCAACACACCTGGTCTTCCAGGTCGGTTAAATATAAAACATGAAGTGCCTGAGGCTCTCCAGGACCAGGGTTGCCTACCCTTGCTACGGCTGGTTGCTCACAGGAACAGCTGGAAGAGAGAGGCTAGTGATGTGTAGCCAAAGTAAGGAGCTAAATATTAGCAAGATATTAGGACATGCATTAGCTAAACATTAGGGCCATAGGCTAAATATTATCCAGTCAAAAGATGCTGAAATGGCAGATCTGTAGTGCGTTCCTCCAGGCTGCACTCTGTGGTCCCCAGGCATGCAAAGCTCCACTATTGATTAGGCTTAGGCCTATGTTTGTAGAGAAGAAAAGCACAATGAATAAAAATGTACACGCAACATGCAACAATTTCAACAATTTTACTGAGTTACAGTGCATATAAGGAAGTCAGTAAATTGAAATCACTTCATTAGGCCCTAATCTATGGATTTCACATGACTGGGCAGGGGTACAACCATGGGTGGGCCTGGGAGGGCATAGGCCCAACCACTGGGGAGCCAGGCCCATCCAATCAGAATTAGTTTTTCGCAAAAGGGCTTTCTTACAGACTGAAATACAGTTTTATCAGCTGTCCGGATGGCGGGTCTCAGACAACCCTGCAGATGAAGAAGCTGGATGTAGAGGTCTTAGACTGGTGTGGTTACATGTGGTCTGTGTTTGTGAGGCCGGTTGGACGTACTGACAAATTCTCTGACAGATTCAAAGTATTTGGCAACACCTCATGCTGCAGTCAGCATGCCAATTGCACGCTTCTTTAAAACGTGAAACATCTGTGGCATTGTGTTGTGTGACAAAACTGCACATTTTAGAGTGGCCTTTTATTGTTCCCAGCACAAGGTGCACCTGTGTAATGATAATGCTGTTTAATCAGCGTCTTGATATACCACACCTGTAAAATGGATGGATTATCTTGGCAAAGGAGAAATGCTCACTAACAGGGATGTAAACACATTTGTGCGTATGGAACATTTCTGGGATCTTTTATTCCAGCTCCTGAAACATGGGACCAACACTTTACATGTTACGTTGATCTTTTTGTTCAGTGTATTATCCCTGGGCTACAACAACAAATGTATTATTGTTATCAAGTGAGTACACAATTATTGTCCATAGACTAGAAACTGCAGTGATGCAGGCTAATTTGAATTACAGCTCAAACATCCTCTTTTGTTTCATGCCAAAATAACTGCATCGGCGTACAGCCTAGGCCTGGTTATGCAACCATTTGGATCCGTTTGGGTCTATCCTCGACAGTGTAGAAGGTCCAGAAAGGTACACTACTGTACATGGCCAAAGTATGTGGACACTTGCTCATGGAACAGCTAATACCAGAATCATGGGCTTTAATATGGAGTTGGTCCTGCCTTGGCTGTTCCAATTCATCCCAAAGGTGTTCAATGGGGTTGGGGTCAGGGCTCTGTGCAGGCCAGTCAAGTTCTTCCACACCGATCTCAACAAACCATTTCTGTATGGAACTTGCTTTGTGCACAGGGGCATTGTTATGCTGAAACAGGAGCTCTTCAGTATGAGCCATTCTACTGACAAAGTTTGTCTATGGAGATTGAATGGCTGTGTGCTTTCATACACGTGTCAGCAACGGGTGTGGCTGAAATAGCCGAATCAACTAACTTGAAG
Organism: Salvelinus sp. IW2-2015; assembly: GCF_002910315.2. NCBI lineage: Eukaryota > Metazoa > Chordata > Actinopteri > Salmoniformes > Salmonidae > Salvelinus > Salvelinus sp. IW2-2015. The sequence continues at coordinate 115,527 of NW_019945196.1, forward strand.
GGGTGTCCACATACTTTTGTACATTGGCAGGCCACTCATAGGATGTATTCAGTCAGAATGTAGGCCAGTATTAATATTGGGCTTCACCTTCCCTACTTCCTGCCCGTTCTTAACACTTAACACAGCCTATTTTACATTCAATAAGCAAAAACAAGTGTGCATCTCTCCTCCAATAGGCTATTAGTAGGCTAAAGAAATAAGTCGAAATAAGTTTCCAACAAGCTTTTGTAGTCTGGCTTTTCCTGGGACTCCACAATATTTAAGAAGAATAGCCGTGTCAGCGGTGAGACCAGTTGTGTAATTGTGCAAAAGAGCAAGCTTGAGATGTAATCTATAGCCTAAGTTAGAAGCTTATGCATATGAGACCATCATTTAAAGCTCAACGTTAGGCTTAATACTGCAGTGAATATACCCAGTCAATTTACACAGTGAAAGAAAAACTATTTGATCAGATAACACAATGATAGGTAGAATACACTCTATGTGCTCCCGAGCCTGTGATTAGTGTGCTCCCTTACAGTCCTCAGGTAACAGCGCATAAAGCTACCCTATTGTTTCAGTTTTTTAAGGACAATAAATGTATCCTACTTAGGCTACAATAACACAATGTAAGGAAAGAATGTCATTATTGTTTTCAGGTGAGTACAAATCTCTAGTCTAGGCTGTAAACTGCAATGAATAGCCTGTGATTTGAATAACCACTCAAAGCCTGCCGTTTTGAATGCATATTCATTCTGAAATAACTGCATGTAGCCTGCCTGAATGGGAAACCATTGTGGACCAGTTATGGGATTTTTCTCAGCAGTTTAACCTAGAAGGTCCAGGCACATTAGCAGGCCAGTAATATGGTGTATTTATTAGGATGTATCTGCAGAAACATGCAAATGCAGGATTTCCCAATGGCAAGCACAAGAATTCTGATAATGCGCGAGAGTGGAGGAAGTTGTATCCGTAGTATCCGTGTTTGTCTTCCATGTTTTAAAAGAGTTATAAATGATGTGGATAGTATCCAGTGGGCCTGGGAGAACACACAACAACACACATCTGATGTGCTCTTCTCTCTTTCTGAGTGATGTGAGACACACAGACACAATCCTGCAAAAAGACAAGATTACACCACTTTATTTACTCTATTCAAACAGGAGATGGAGAGTGAGCAAGAGAGAGAGAGACGTCCGTGTGTCTGTGTGTCGCGTCGTGTGTCCTGTGTGTGCGTATGTGTGATCTGTGTGTGTGTCAGCGTGTCTGAGTGTTTGTGTGTGCGTCCGTGTGCTGTTTGCCATGTGTCTACGAATAGATGACGATGGTGCGCCTGTAGTCGTGATGGTGAATGTCCGTGTGTCTGTGTGTGCGTCCGTGTGTCTGTGTGTGCTTCAGTGTGCTGAGGTGTTTTGATGTGCGTTTCGTGTGTCTGTGTAGTGTGTGGTGTAGTCGTGTCTGTGTGCGTCCGTGTGTCTGTGTGTGTGGCGTCAGTGTGTCTGTGTGGTGTGGCGTCAGTGTGTCTGTGTGTGTGCGTCAAGTGTGGTCTGTGTGGTGTGTGTTCGTGTGTCTGCGTGTTTATGTGTGCGTCCGTGTGTGTCTGTGTGTTTGTGTGTAGTATACATCCCAGTGAATGGAGCCTAGTTCCGTTGTGTGTATAGAACAGTGAATTTTACACAGTCCAATTGAACATCCATGGGGTCCTTCAGGCCAATTGGGATTTTTAGTAAGGGCAGGAATGCCAGCCTGCCTGTCATATAACAGGAATATATGAATACTCAAATGTGATAACATGGAAGTATTTTAAAGTGAAAACCTGTGTCCTTGTAAAACATTGTTTACACTTTTTACTTGAAAACCAAATCAATGAAACTGCTAAAATAAGTGTTTTCATAAATTTTCTCAAATATGTTGAACTCCTCATGTTTGAGAAAATTGGTATATAAAGATTGCCAGCTAAATTGGTTTGATAATTTGGTTGAGTAATTAAAATATGTGTTGTTATCATTTGTTTCATTCATTCTGAAAACACATATCTAGAATGGTGATTTAGGCCTTCCACTTAGCTGCTGGTGTTTATTGGAAAAGACTACACAACCAAATAATGGTTTGTTAATAATATTGTAATGATTCAACATTATTAATTTAGACCTTATCTCCTCCCCGGCTCCCTGTGGTGTGTTGTGTGTGTTGTGTGTCGAAGTGTGTGTGTACATTCTCCACCATTGGTTTCACCAACTTCTGCTTGTCAACACCCACCACCTAAACATCTATTTCTCCTACAACCCTCTCTCTCTCTCTCTCTCTCTCTCTCTCGTCTCTCTTCTCTCTCTTCTCATTCTCTGCTCTTCTTCTCTCTCTCTCTCTTTCTCTTCTCTCTCTCTCTCTCTCTCTCTCTCCTTCTCTCTCTCTCTCTCTCTCTCTACTCTGCTTCTCTCTTGCTCGTCA
>NW_019945196.1:119018-122103 GCF_002910315.2 Salvelinus sp. IW2-2015
TCTCTCTCTCTCTCTCTCTCTCTCTCTCTCTCTCTTTCTTTCTCTCTCTCTCTCTCTCTCCATTTCTTTGCATCTCTCTCTTTCTCTCTCTATCACTAGCTTTCTCTTTGAAGTGTTTCATTATTTCCTCTCTCTCTTCATTTCCTCCCTCTGTTTTTAGAGCTGACACTGAAGGTATATTGAACTGCAGTGGAGGTTCCTCAGAGGAGGATGGGGAGGACCATCCTCTCAGTGAATTTCAGATTTTAAAAAAAATGTAAGATTTAAAAAGTTATCTTTTTTAGATAAAACTATACTAAACATATTCACGTCACCAAATAACTGATTAAAACACACTGTGCAACGAAGGTATAGAGTATTCCCAACATCCGCCTCTGGCTACATCGATTTCAATAGAAAATAGATTTTTTGTTGAAGAACCCCTTTCATTGCCCAAATTAGATTCAAACTTTTTGGGAAAAGCTGCTTCGATCACGTAATGGACGAAGGTCTGCGTATTCAAACTGCACAGGACAATGAGAAGTTATTAAGAAGAAACAGGGATTTTTGGCCATGTAAGAGTTGGCCATTGTAAAAAATGTCTCGTTGCGGGATGAAGCAAGGAGGAATGATGAGAAAGAAAAGTTCGCCTAACAATGACAACTACAAGGAGCTTTCTGAGGCAATTACACATTGATTGACTTGCTGAGCATAAGTTTCTACTGTCTTCTCTGGGATGTCGAAATCATTCAGCTTCCATCGCATCACCCAAAGGTTGAAACAGCACATTCCTTCGCAGGATAAAAGCCCAGACGTCAGTTGTCACTTGCAAGTGTTAGTTATCGTCAGGTATGTGGATGATGAAGGCTTTATTCAGTAATGTTTCTTGGGCTACTCTGTCTGTGTTTGACTTTGTGAATTCTGAGATGTCTGATTTTAACTTCATGAAACTTCTTGACCAAAAATACGATGGCGCTGCTGTACTGGAATGGATCTGCTACAGTATTTGTATTTAGAGCTCAGTTCCTTCTTGTTCCCTGATTAAGAGGAGATGACCACTCCACTCCACCTCCAGTGTCAACTTTCTCCTGACATGAACTGAAGCCCCGTCTCATGTGCCCACTCATCCACTGGCACACTGAATGTTTCCTCTCCAAGCACTGTGAGTACCCCTATCAATGTTCTCTCATTACTGTATGTAGAGTCAATCACACACTAACACAATCACATTATTACACATCAATGTGAGTTCACTCCTTGCTTGGACTAAATCATTCTTAGCTCTTTTGTCTAAATGTGTTGTGTTTTTTTGTCCTTCCAGTCAGATCCTGTCCTGCCCTCAGAGGAGGAGGTGTGCTCTTCACCAACACCATCCATCCATGATGAGCCTGTCCTGAACACCTCAACCCCTGTCCTGCTCTGAACACCTAAACCCTTGTCCTGCACTGAAGTCAAGCCTCTGACCACCTCAACCCCTGTCCTGCACTGAAGTCAAGCCTCTGACCACCTCAACCCCTGTCCTGCACTGAAGTCAAGCCTCTGAACACCTCAACCCCTGTCCTGTACTGAAGTCAAGCCTCTGAGGCAGTATGGTTTTATAGATATACAGGGGACAGTAGGGGGGTTCTGGGACAGTATGGTTATAGAATATGACAGGGGACAGTTAAGCGTTTTGGGTCCAGGGTGGAGTGTTTTACAGAGTATGATTTTATGGACTGTTCAGGGTTTGGGCTAGTATGAGTTTATAGATATGTAAGGGATATAGGGGGTTTTGCAGTATGGGTTTATAGATATATATGGGACTGTTGGGGTTTGGGCAGTATGGTTTATTAGATATGACAGGGGACAGTAGGGGTTTGGGGCAGTAATGCGTTTATAGATATTTGCATAGGGGACAGTGGGCCGGTTTGGGCAGTATGTTTATAGATATGATAGGGACTGTAGGGGGTGTGGGGCATTATGTTTTTATAGATATGACAGGGGGACAGTAGGGGTTTTGGGCAGTATGCGTTTATAGATATATAGAGAGACAGTAGGGGGTTTGGGCAGTATAGGTTTATAGATATGATAGGGACAGTAGGAGTTTGAGGCAGTATGGCTTTATAGATATATAAGGGACTGTAGGGGGTTTGGGGCAGTATGTTACAGATTATGGACAGGGGACAGTAGCGGGGTTTAGGGCAGTATGTTTATAGATATGATTAGGGGACAGTAGGGAGGTTTTGGCAAATTATTGGTTGCAGACATGAAATGGAGAATGCCAAGGGTGTGCAAAGCTGTCATCAAGGTGGATACTGAAAGAAAATCTCAAAAAATAAAAATTATTTGATTGTTTTTGGTAACAACTTTTTTTGGTTACTACATGATTTCATATGTTGTTATTTCAAAGGTATTGATGTCTTCACTATAGTCTACAATGTTAGGAAAGTAAACATTTAAGAAAATCCCTTGAATGAGTAGTTATGTCCAAACTTTTGACTGGTTTACTGTATGTAAGGTGCGGACCACACGGAGAACAAACACATCGTGTTCAAAAATTCATCAAAACAATTATTTTTAACCTAAAACGTTTGATTAAGACATTTTTCCGAAATTGCTGGATCGAATCCTCCTGGTTTACAAGGTAAAAATCTATTGTTCTGCCCTTGAAACAAAGAAGTAACCCCACTGTATTCCTCGGTAGGGCCGCATGAAATAAGAATTTGTTCTTAACTGACTTGCCTAGGTAAATAAGGTTACATAAGTCAATTATAGTAAACATATTATGAGGAATGAAATTGAGAGGCTAATTAACAGTGTTGGGAAGGGATCACAGCAGGTGATTGAATGAGGGTGTGAGGCAATGGGTTGAGAGTTGGTCAGAAGGCTTCAGCTTGCAGGACAGGGGTGAGGTGTTCAGAGGCCGTTGACTTTCAGTACAGGACAGGGGTTGAGGTGGTCAGATTGCCTTTGACTTCAGTGCAGGACAGGGGTTGAGGGTGTTCAGGAGGGCTTGACTTCAGTGCAGGACAGGGGTTAAAGGTGCAGAGGCTTGACTGTCAGTACAGGACAGGGGTTGAGGTGGTTCAGAGGCTTGACTTCAGGTGCAGGAACAGGGTGAGGTTGG
>NW_019945196.1:123094-137800 GCF_002910315.2 Salvelinus sp. IW2-2015
ACCGCAGTAGGCTACACAGCATGTAGTTATAGCTGGACAACAACACCTGCAGTAGGCTACACAGCATGTAGTTATAGCTGGCAACAACACCTGCAGTAGCTACACAGCATGTAGTTATAGCTGGACAAACAACACCTGCAGTAGACAACACAGCATGTAGTTATAGCTGGACAACAAACCCTGCAGTAGACAACACAGCATGTAGTTATAGCTGGACAACAACACCTGCAGTAGGCTACACAGCATGTAGTTATAGCGGACAACAACACCTGCAGTAGGATACACAGCATGTAGTTATAAGCTGGACAACTACACCTGCAGTAGGCTACACAGCATGTAGTTATAGCTGGACAAACAACACCTGCAGTAGGCTACACAGCATGAGTTATAGCTGGGCAACAACACCTGCAGTAGGCTACACAGCATGTAGTTATAGCTGGGCAACAACACCTGCAGTAGGCTACACAGCATGTAGGTATAGCTGGCAACAACACCTGCAGTAGGCTACACACATGTAGTTATAGCTGGACAACAACACCTGCAGTAGACAACACAGCATGTATTATAGCTGGACAACAACACCTGCAGTAGACAACACAGCATGTAGTTATAGCTGGGCAACAACACCTGCAGTAGGCTACACAGCATGTAGTTATAGCTGGACAACAACACCTGCAGTAGGCTACACAGCATGTAGTTATAGCTGGACAACAACACCTGCAGTAGACAACACAGCATGTAGTTATAGCTGGACAACAACACCTGCAGTAGGCTACACAGCAGTTAGTTATAGCTGGACAACAACACCTGCAGTAGACAACACAGCATGTAGTTATAGCTGGACAACAACACCTGCAGTAGACAACACCGCATGTAGTTATAGCTGGACAAACAACACCTGCAGTAGGCTACACAGCATGTAGTTATAGCTGGACAAACAACACCTGCAGTAGGCTACACAGCATGTAGTTATAGCTGGGCAACAACACCTGCAGTAGACAACACAGCATGTAGTTATAGCTGGCAACAACACCTGCAGTAGGCTACACAGCATTTAGTTATAGCTGGACAACAACACCTGCAGTAGGCTACACAAGCATTGTAGTTATAAGCTGGGCAACAACACCTGCAGTAGGCACACAGCATGTAGTTATAGCTGGACAACAACACCTGCAGTAGACAACACAGCTGTAGTTATAGCTGGACAACAACACCTGCAGTAGACAACACAGCATGTAGTTATAGCTGGACAACAACACCTGCAGTAGGCTACACAGCATGTAGTATAGCTGGACAACAACACCTGCAGTGGATACACAGCATGTAGTTATAGCTGGACAACTACACCTGCAGTAGGCTACACAGCATGTAGTTATAGCTGGACAACAACACCTGCAGTAGGCTACACAGCATGTAGTTATAGCTGGGCAACAACACCTGCAGTAGGCTACACAGCATGTAGTTATAGCTGGGCAACAACACCTGCAGTAGACAACACAGCATGTAGTTATAGCTGGACAACAACACCTGCAGTAGACAACACAGCATGTATTATAGCTGGACAACAACACCTGCAGTAGGTACACAGCATGTAGTTAAGCTGGACAACACACCTGCAGTAGACAACACAGCGGTAGTTATAGCTGGACAACAACACCTGCAGTAGACACACAGCATGTAGTTATAGCTGGACAACAACACCTGCAGTAGCTGACACAGCATGTAGTTATAGCTGGACAACAACACCTGCAGTAGACAACACAGCATGTAGTTATAGCTGGCAACAACACCTGCAGTAGACAACACAATGTGTAGTTATAGCTGGGCAACAACACCTGCAGTAGCTACACAGCATGTAGTTATAGCTGGGCAACAACACCTGCAGTAGGCTACAAGTGTACGTTCTGTGGAATTTGTTATAACCTAGAATAATAATTATAATAATAAATGCATATTTGACTATTAAACTTTTAATTCAATTTCGAAGTTATCGAAATGTCCAATTTTCCATTTCAATTCAAGCAGGAAATAAGCCAATCAAGAAGACAGGCCTTCGCTGATGTAACTTGCATCGAATCCATTTGAAATATACTTTGATTCATTTAGAATTTCTCCATATTTTAGTGGACATTTATTTTACAAACAAATGTTGAACACTTTCTTAGTAAAAAAAAAATAAATACTGTATTTATATTAAAAGTAGCACATAGTTCATACAGGTTCAAATCCTAAATATTTCATATAAACATCCCAATGGATAATGATCAGTCATATCATTCTGGGATGTGTATGCTTAATTTACGTTTAATTTAATCATTGATAAGATATGAGTATAGAGAGATACAGTGTAAGTGTTATACATTTTGGTTATTGATTCTCGTGTAGTTGTTGTGCGGTACAGGCCCAGGCTATACCCAGGGACACCATATGGGGGGGGGGCGGCATGTGACTGACAGGGCCCTAAAAAATGATTAGAACATTAGGTATAATTTTTCTCAATATTAAATTATTAACCTATCATCACAACCTAGCCTTACAGGAAGGGATGCAGGCTCTTAGAGATGGATGGGAGTCTCTCCTGTCTGAGGTAACACTGACTGCTAAGCAAATGGATGTTGCACCTGAATTTGGCAAGGAACACAGTCGCCAGAGGAAAAGAAAGAGATTCCCTGATGAGACCTCTCAAGAGGAGACGGCTCAGGACAGTGCAGCAAAGGTGTTTCAGAACACAGTGTTTTTTTTACTGCTATGGACAACATCATCAGTGACTTGAACACTAGGTTTGACACCACTGCAAAAATTGTAGAATAATTTTCTGCTGTTCTGAAAGTTGGGCAGATTAGTGAGGATAAAGTCCCTTCTGTGTGCCAACCACAGATCATGAAGTATTCCAGAGATCTGACACCTGAGTTTCATAATGAAGTAAGACACCTGAACACTGTATATGCTGCCACTTGTCCCCCTAACTTGTCCCCTCTTGGTCTCCTGAATGCAATTTGTAAGATGCAGCTGCAAAGCATTTTTGGAGAAGTGTGCATTGCTTTACGCATATTTTGCCTGTAAACTGTTGCTGGTGGCGAGAGAGCTTTCAGTAAGCTAAAACTGATAATCTATTTGAGGTCCACTATGTCCCAGGACAGGCTTTGCAGTCTTGCCACGCTGTCCCATTGAACGTCAGTTAGCTAGAAAGCTGGATTTCAAAGACTTGATCAGTGACTTTGCTAGCAAGAAGGCTCGGCGCTGGGCTCTTGGTAAGGCTGAGCAAGGGCCAGTGATAACTGTTAAATGACTATGGATATTGGATCACTACACACATGATGCCCACAGGCTGAGAACAAGATATATCTCAAAGTAATGGCTGGATTGACCATAAAACCTGTTGTTCACAATCAWGACCCCAAGTAGAAGAAACKTARTGARTTGGTGACCTCTTGACCTTTCCTCTAGCGCCACCATCAGGCCTTTTCATTTCCATGTTGTTTTCCATTTCCACTTTAACAGCTGCTTATTGTCTCGTTGGTACGTATACTTAGTTCAAACATCTGCTGCWGATTTTATTATTTTGTTTGTTAWATCATTCTATAGATGATAAAGTTAATTTATTTTAATTGAAGAGGTTATAATGTATATTTAAGTTATATTTATTTAAAGTTATTTATTAATGRTAAGATAATTTTCCATTGAAGAATTTGACCGTTAACATTACATGTAGACTGTAAAAGATGTCCTTTAGCACATTTCTTATAGAGCGGATCAGTCTCGCATCAAGTAGTGAATTCCACTGTATGCAGAATGTTGCGTGCATGTCTGCACAGTGTTATATTATCACAGCTCACTGTCAGTACATATCGTACAGTAAATATTGGGACTACAAGAGAGATGCAAACCTGCAAAGGTAGAGTTATTTAAAGCTTTGAATGGGTCGATTGGGTCCTGGAGGTGTGTGGTTACAGCAATTGCGCGGGGTTGGTGTGGCCTGTGATGATGGAGCTCAATGTGATATATTTTCAAGGGGCCCAAAAATCCCTGTCGGCGCCCCTGGCTATACCCATGCAGATTGTCCTTTGTTTTTAAATGATCAAAAAGTGATGTTTTTSCTCTTTCTATCGGCTGTTTATGAATAACTGGCATAAAATAAATGTTTTTACAACAGACCCAGTTATTTTACTACAGCGTCCACAATGTTGGAGTTGGAGACGTGTCGAAATGTTCATCCCTCCCCGTGGCTCCCCTTCCCTCGCGGTCACGCCCCCGCCCACAGAGATAAATGGTAGGACAGCTTACCGTTTCCTCCACATCCTCCGCCGCTCCGGTTCATGAGCAGCCTGTTGGGTCTCGAGGAGGAGGAGGAGGACATACACCGGCGAGCTTGCTCACCCCAGTCTCCGGTAGTCTTAGTCCGTCCCGTGCCACACTCTGCTGAGGCCACGCGCCCCAACCGACAACCGACCATGTCCACCGGGTCGCTTAGCGACTTCGACGACGAGGTCCTGGACGGGATCCTGAAGTTCGGCTCTTCCGGTAAAGACTCCGGTACATCGAACGAGAGCACAGAGGAGAGCTCGAACTGCGAGGGCGGCTCGGCCAACGATAAAGCTACAGCGGGAAAGAAACGGAAAACAYCGTACAGTAGGAAGAAGGCGCCGAACAGTGAGGCCCACGAGGGGTGCGGCAAACCTGTGCAGAGGAACGCAGCCAACGCACGAGAGCGAGCGAGGATGCGCGTGCTGTCAAAAGCGTTCTCCCGGTTGAAGATGACATTACCGTGGGTCCCACCGGACACCAAGCTCTCCAAACTGGACACGCTMCGCCTTGCCTCGAGCTACATCGCCCATCTACGGCAGATCCTTGCCAACGACAAATACGAGAACGGTTATAACCACCCCGTCAACCTGGTGAGAAACACACCTCAGCATTTCAAATACATTTTACAAAGAGGTTTTTTTTTCTCAGCAGTTGTCACAAAGTGCTTTACTGACACCCGGCCTACAAGCAAAGCATGCGCAAATGTAGCACAGTGGCTAGGGGGGAAAAACTGAGCCTTAGAATAGAAAACCCTTTACCTAGCTTGATAATCCTACAATTAAAAGTGATCCAAGATCTCGTCATGAATCAAACACGTGACATGAGTTGAAGTTTCCCAGGGAGCGTGTTTCTGACGGTCACTTTAAGGTTGATTGGAGAGGTTTGGATGGTTAATAGGTTTAGGCTTACTGATGGTTGAAAAAGGCTACATAACATTTGATTGTTTACTCAATATTGTCTGGACAATATAATTCACACAATAATTGACAACAACAAAAAACATTCAACAGTATCATTTCACAACAGGGCCTATCCAAACAGAAACAACTGGTATATTTTGGAGAGTTCCATGTTATTTAGCGCCTGGCCTATTTCAGTTTAGCCTATTCAGTTAGCCTATTCATTTAAAGCCTATTCAGTTAGCCTATTCAGTTTAGCCTATTTTAGTTTAGCCTATTTAAATTTGGCCTATTTAGTTTAGCCTATTTAAATTTGCCTATTTAGTTAAAACCTATTTAAATTTAGCCTATTTAAAATTGGCCTATTAGTTTAGCTATTAAATTTGGCCTATTCAGTTTAGCCTATTTAATGTAGCTTATTGCTATTTCGCAGGACGTTCAGGCTATGTAAAGACGTCATGTAAAATAAGCTATCCATTTTATTTAGATATTCAAGTATGATTATGATGTTTAGGAACAGAATTCTGCCTGACAGTTGTCTTTTAAAAAGTGGTCCAGTATTTAGCCTTTAAACACGTCAGATCAAAATCCCCTCATTATCCATTGTATTTCTATTAAAGTTGTCTTTAAGATGTTCCTAATGTTAGTCATATTGTTGTTATACTATCAATGATTTCATCCTTAAGTTATCTTTATATATTTATATAAAGAGGAACAGGAAATCATTTTTATATATGTAATAATTTACATATATATTTTTTTTTTATATATATGTGTATACATATATATAAATACACATATATACATACACATATATACACACACACATATATACACACATATATACATACATACACATATATACACACATATATACATACATACACATATATACACACATATATATATATTTAATATTTATATATTCACATATACACACACACATATATATATATTTAATATTTATATATACACATATAACATACTGGAACCATTCAGTATATATTACTTTTGTTAATGTGTCTATTGTGTTTTCATAGATTTCTTTGTTACCTAATGTGTTTAGTGTTTTCATATATATGAATTTGTTAACGTAAATTAAAAAAAAAAAAAAAAAAAAAAAAAAAAAAAAAAAAAAAAAAATTTAAAAAAAAAAAAAAAAAAAAAAAAAAAAAAAAAAAAAAAAAAGAAAAAAAAAAAAAAAAAATAAAAAAAAAAAAAAAAAAAAAAAAAAAAAAAAAAAAAAAAAAAAAAAAAAAAAATTAGTTTTAGTGTTTTCAATTATCATAATGCTTTGTTAAAGCTAATAGTTTTCAATAATATGATTTTAAGCTAATAGTGTTTTCTTAGTAGATGAATTTGTTAACCTATAGTTTTAGTGTTTTCATAGATATGATTTGTTAACTAATAGGTTTTCATTAGATAATTTTGTAACCATATGGTTTTAGTGTTTTCATAGATATGATTGTTCTAATGTTTTTAGTGTTTTCATAATATGATTTGTTAACCTAATAGTGTTTCATAGATATCTTGTTAACAACTAAACACTAAGGATTAAAATCTGATCATTGAAAACACTAAAACACATTAGTGTTTCATAGAATATTTGTGTTAACAACTATGTTTAGTGTTTTTCATGTAGATTTTTACGTAATAGTGTTTTAGAGTTTCATAGATATTATTTGTAACCTAATAGTGTTTAGTGTCATAGATGAGTTGTTACCAAGTTTTTCATGAATACTTTGTTGGACCATAGGTTTTAGTGTTTCATAGATATATTTTGTTAATAATAGTGTTTTAGGTATTTCATAATATGATTGTTAACTAATAGTGTTTTAGTGTTTTCATAGATATGATTTGTTAACTCTATAGTGTTTATAGTGTTTTTCATAGATATATGATTTGTTAACCTAATAGTGTTTAGTGTTTTCATAGATATGATTGTTAACCTAATAGTGTTTTCATAGATATATTTTGTTAGACCTATAGGTTTTAGTGTTTTCATAGATATGATTTGTTAACTTAATAGTGTTTTAGTGTTTCATAGATATGATTTGTTAACCTAAATAGTTTTCATAGATATTCTTTTTAACCTATAGTAGTGTTTTCATAATATGATTTGTTAACTAATAGTGATTTTAGTGTTTCATAGATATGATTTGTTAACTAATAGTGTTTTCATAGATATTCTTTGTTAACCTATAGTGGTTTTAGTGTTTTCATAGATATGATTTGTTAACCTACTAGTATTTTAGTGTTTTTTCATAGATATGATTGTTAACCTCATCGGTTTGTTTATCATAGATATTCTTATGTTAACCTAATAGTTGCTGGTTCTATGCGCGGTACTGATTATTTATTTCCTGTTCCTCTCTCTCTTCAGACATGGCCCTTCATGGTCGCCGGTAAACCGGAGAACGATTTGAAAGAGATGCTCAACACCACCCGGTTGTGTGGAACAACTGCCTCGTGATGGAACGGATGGACATGACAAGTCCATTAACGTTTTCGTTACCGGGAACGGACTTTTCCAGATGGACCAGACATGCATGTCATATCTCATAAACCAAATATTGAGTGTGAATAACCGGGAGAGTGCGCACTCTCTTGCGGGTTCACCCTACAGAGAAACGGATTTTATACGCCTATTTAAATTGTTCACATGTTGTCTTTGCTGGTTCGAGGACAGGTTGTGCTAAAGTTTTGTATTCGCTTTTATACTTTTAAAATGAATTGTTTAAAAAAAAATGTCATACAAGTATATATATATATATATATATATATATCTCTTTTATTTTTACAGGTGAAGTTGTCAGTCACCGCACATGAAAATGTGGCCGTTATTGTAATCGCCTGATTGTATTTAGGACTAAATAAAATGTATTCATTTTATCGTATAAATTCTCTCACTCAATGTGTGTTGGACTACTAAGAATACTAAATTATACAGGATACATTGTGTTTTTATTGTTGGCTATAGGGTTTTCTCCCTCTGATCAAACTAACCCGTAGTTATCTCGACCTTTCTCTCAAAATGAAGGAGCAAAACTGTAGGAGCAACAAAGAGCAGAGAGGGAACCTATTCCGGGTTTTTTATCTCCAAAAGTAAACAATTGATACTTTCTCGATATGCTTGACATTAGATCAACAAACTGCTATCAATTCGAATTAAAATATCATTGGTAACGAAATAAGGGATTTTTATTCAAATAAAATCTTCGTTTTGACGTTAATGAATGGCCTTAGCAGAGGTATGTCGGTTTGAAGTTCATTGTTTAACAGCCGTTTTGAAAGTGGTAAATGTGCGCACGGCGCTTAATCCCGCTCCAGACGCCTTGTTTAATTCACGCGGGTTATGACCGCACTGTTTACACACGGCAGACAGATATTTATGCAGCTGGCTTTGGCCCTTTGGAGGAAGGGAGAGAAGCAAGCTATACCCGGGCCGGGAAAGCCCAAGTCACTGTGAAACACACACACACACAAACACACGAACTGTCCTGAGCTGCAAACTCGTTGTCCATCAGAGAATTCCTGCCTGTGTTGTGGAGAGCACAGCAGAGGAGTGGAGAGCGGACCGTGGAGTAATAACAAGCGCCTCCATCCATCCATTATAGCCGTGTTATTGTAACGATCCAGTGGCGGGATGACCCTCACACAGCCCCGCTGGGACTGACTGTAGACTAAGGAGAGGAGACGTAGGCTACATCAATTAATTGACTGTACTGATCACAGACACGGGGAGTAAAGTAATCATTTAGCTTATCCGTTTTATAAATAGCCGTATGTTCTTGCATACTAGAATATAATAGAATAGAATCAGTGTTCGTTTGTGGTTTTATCCATTAAACATAATTAAGTAAAATCAGGAACACAAATGTAGCCTATATCATGCACACGTTATAGCCTGTAGGGAAGACGCTACTAACACAGAATTGAAAAGTAAAATATTCATACTCCTATATGGCCCATYAAAATAGGTATTTTCGTAAATGTTTTCATTTATTTGTTTTAATTTAGTTAGGCCATGTATCATATTATTTAAAAGAGTATAAGTGTTTTTGGATACATTTCAAAGTGGGTATTTTCTCACCGTTCTAAAAGTAGATTAGTAAACATAAACTATCTGTTTACTAAATCATCTGTAATCTACCTACAGTATCAAACAAATCCTGTGTAATGACACACAGTACAATACCATAAAGAAAATACTGTATTATACTTAAAAAAGTAAACGTATGTAATAGAAATTAATAAATGGATGACTGAATGAATGAACTAAATTCTTTGAGAGGAGAGGTTTGTATTTCACAGTATTTTACTGTAATTTACAAGAGATTGGTGAAAGCAGGTTGCTGCTGTAAAGTATTTACACATTACAGCCTATTAATGAATAGATGGTGTTTTATATCACGTCCACATCTAGAGGACTTAACAAAGGCTTCCAAACTGCAGTGACTACAGGGCAAAACAGACCCAAAAACATGGCTGCCACTCCAATCTGTCCCTATACATTTTACATTAATGGGGCACTAATATCAATAAGGAGTTCAATTGGTACAGCATTTTCACTCACATGGTGCAACAAATATAGGCCTTTACAAGGCATGCCTCAACATATGTTAATGACCAGAAACATAATACCATGCACCCACTAGTGGTCAAAAGGTTTTTGGGCGCTCAAAGATATGGTACGGTACTGTATTCTGTGGGGTAAATTACAGTAGCATCGTAATATACCAATTACTCCCCCTCTCGCAATTTTTTTTTTTTTTAACTTTATATTAACTAGGCAAGTCAGTTAAGAACAAATTCTTATTTACAATGACGCCTACCTGGGAACAGTGGGTTAACTGCTTTGTTCAGCGGCAGAACGACAGATTTGTACCTTGTCAGCTTGGGGATTCGATCTAGCAAATTTCATTAGGGTGCCATTTGGACCGAGCCCATGAAAGCATCTTCCGACCAATAATCAGCGGCGCTGTGGCAAACCCTCTCACCCTCTCTCCCTGCCCACCCCTCTCCCCTGCTCTCCCCTCCCCCCCTTCCTCCCTGCCCCCCTTAAGAGACCAGACCACGGAAGAAATAAAATGGTCCGCCTGAGAGAGAGATGGAGGAGTGGGGTATAGGGAGGAGAGGGGATGAGGGAGAGAGGAGGTGGGTAGGTCATTAGTGAGATAACGGGGCAAAGGGTGGGGATTCCCGTGCGCTGAGCAGGCTGCGCTGGCTAATAGCTGTTGGAGCGCTGCCCAATCGGGATGGTGAAAAAAGAGAGAAAAAAATCTAATTTAATTAGAGATGTTAGGCGCGTGTATGGTCGGTAGCTCGTAGGCCTACCCTCGTTCCTCATCCTCCCTCTCCTCCTCTCTGTTTCTCGCTCTCTTTTGTGAGAATATTTGGAGAGACAAAGTATCATCCCATATTTGATCTATTCTGTAGTGGCCTACTTCAGTAGAAATTCATCATTTCAATTAGCGAACATCACCTTTTTTATAAAATCTAAACAGCGGCGGATGGGTCTGGAAAAATGTGACAAGGGCTGACCATCCATGAAATCGAAATGATACTTTTAACCATGTTCTGAAGTTATACCGGTGTTGTTTATAAATACATTGTTTGTAAACACCGGAGTAAAACAGGCTTATTATTTGGGTTCTGAGGGGTACGACAGTTGAATTGAGCTCATGAGGCATTTATAAACTATATTCAAGAATCATTCATTTAAAAGTCCAAAAGTGGATAACCAATAGCAGATGTCCCTTTTAGACTACATTTCCTTCTGATTCAGATCAATCCTCTCAGATGTGGACAAGTGTGTGGGCCATGGGGAAAGGCTTGCTTCTGGATGGGGCCATCGCTATGAAGCAGTTGCTCTGCCTAKGAGCGCCCCCTGCTGGTAGACAGAAGGGTGAATATGAACTGGGAACGTGATCACACCTGTAATTCATTATTCAACCAAAAGAGAGCGCTAGAGCATCACCTCCTATCAGACGTTCTACTGTAGTGAGCATTCACTTCACACAGAGAGAGCGAGAGGTGAATTAGAGAGACATGTTGTTATGGATACAGGTATCCTATGTGTGTGTTTATTTTCCCCCCTACTCACAGGTGGCAATCATCATTCCCTAATCAGAAGACACACCTGCTCCTTTTCCCTTACCCAATCACATCCCCTTTCCCTTGGTTTAATAGTATCTCGATCAGTCGTCTCTGGAGATCTCTCTTACGTCACTTTGTCCGTTAGCCTGTGAGTATTGTATTGTTATGGTGTATGACTGTTTGTTGGTGGGAAAAGGGGACAATCAGCCAAGTTGCCCTTTGGGCCTACATTACCCGTAGGTAAACAGTGTCTAATTACCCTCGTTAGAACCGGGCGGACCACCCACTGTATGGTTAGTTAGCTGTTCTTAAAGCAGGCTAGACTAGTTTAGGGGTTCGTTTGGGTCCAGCTCAGCCCTTTTTCCCCACATCCCTTTTACCGTGTGTTTAAAATAAACCTGAAGGGTTTGACGGTAGGTTTAGGTTGTCTGTGGTTTTCAGTTTTCACTGTTACTTTTTCACTGGTGTGATTTGTTACGGGTCTCGTTTCCATCCCCCCTGGACTGCAGGGCAAAAGGCGTTCGAAACACATGTGCTTGCAATGATTAACCTGACTGGTAGGTAGAGTTGCCAGAGATTACAATCTCTCCCAGTTTAGGCTCTGCTCTCTGGGTAGGTTGCCCATGGAGACGGGCGGTAGGTTGCCCATGGTGACGGGCGGTAGGTTGCCCATGGTGACGGGCGGTAGGTTGCCCATGGAGACGGGCGGTAGGTTGCCTATGGAGACGGGCGGTAGGTTGCCTATGGAGACGGGCGGTAGGTTGCCCATGGAGACGGGCGGTAGATTGCCCAGCCCCAGACTGGGCCTTTTTGCGTTGTGGAGGCTCTAGGGGTCGGGCCTTCGAACAACAAGATTTCACATAAATGGGGCATTAACCCAAATTGTCACGGTACGAGTTCTCCGTCATTTCGTCATCGCCCTGCACCGACATCGAACAAAAATCCTTGGCTCGGCAAACCGCTAGATGACCCCAACAATAATGTCATGCAGAGCAGTCAAATCTAGGGTTACACTTGGCCCCAGAATACTAATCAACTAATTAATAAATCGATCCGCCAACAGAGCCGTTCATTTCAGGTCAACTCACGCAAACCCCTCATCGCCAGGGTTAACAGTATAGAGAGCGTATTCCCCAATACCTGCTAGGGTACTCCTACTCAGAAGCAATTCACCTACGAGAGATGACACTGAGAAGAGTACCCTCAGAACAATGCATGGTCCTAATTGGGGCTGCTGTTCACAAACTTAGCACACACACCACAACGTTCCACATTGCCAACTGATCCCCAGGCACATGCAGCGACATTAGACCCACACACACCTCATAGAGAAAACAAAAGAAACTTCTGTTAGGCTTGACCACATTGTCTGATAAGAATTTTAACAAAAAAACAGAGCAACTAGAATGCGTTTGCCTAAGCACAAGAGAGTAACAACAGTGGCAGGAATACCTCCACTGTGATTTGACCTCCAACTTAGCCAGAAGCACAAGCTTTGACGTAGTGACGCAGGGAACTCAGTCCGAGCTATGGAGCTGCCATATGTCGAACGACAACAACAGAGACCTCCACCGCGTAGATCAGAATGCCCGCCGGCTCTTCCAAGAGAAGACATTGCAGGCACACTTGCATCGAAAGAGTGTGGACAACGAGTCTGCACGTGTCTAATCCTGCCAATGTATGACACCGATATTAGAACAACACTATTCCCTTCAAGACTCACACAGATCCACAAAGGGAATTCGAAAACAAATCCAAATTTGATAAAACTCCCATATACTATCTGGGTAATTCCACACTGTACTCGCACCACAAAAACATCTGTACCAAATCTTGACAGCAGCAAAATGTTTACTGACTTTCCAAAGAAAAAGCGATGGAACCAGTGTGAAAAACAAACACCTATTTAATAAACCCATTTATATGCCTAATTTATTTCCTAAACAGTCTGTAGTGCTTAACCATTTGTCATGTTACGCAACGCTATACTATTTAAACTATGAACTCTAATGTTTATTGTTTTGAACTTCTGTATTGTTAATTTTACTGTTAGATTCGTTTGTAAATTTTTCACTTTGTTAAGTATTGTCTACCTCATTTGCTTGCAATTAAACATGTCCCATCCAATAAACGCCCTTGAATTGAATTGAATGATTAGGGACAGAGACGGAGAGGGGTGGTGGGAAGTGAATTAGAACTGTGACCTTGGAATGAAAACCTGACTTTATCTCTGGCAACAATGCGACCTACCATCTCTGCCAGTTTAAACCTGTCTCCGGGTAGGTGCATATGAACAGGCGTGTTCTATGGAGCCACAGTGTAGGTTGGGCCTATGAGACCAGCGGGTGCATTGAGCCTCTCTGTGCGTACAATTTCTGTCCTTCACATCGGAGTCTTGACATCAGATTCACGGAAGTCGTGTCGCGGGCCGGGCACAGAAATAGAGGACTCATCTTTTATCGGTCATTAACTGTGACAGCATGGGCAACACATTGAGGCTACAACCAAGCAACCACCCAGTTGACTACTTTAAAATGGCGGAAGCCAATGTCCATGCAATAACGGGTATATCCGTGATGAGTCTCTATCGGCACAATGAACAAAACTCAAAAACCCACTTTCCTCCGGTAAATATTTAGCGCGAGGTAACACATCACTCCCGACCGACACAAGCAAAAACCCAAAATGTTGTAGCATCCTAGACACTACTGATTCTGACGTGCTGGGTCGCATGCAAACTAGACTATTCTCGCAGTTATCAGCTGTAGGTACTAAGCGAGCTAGCCACTATATGCCCCTGTTCCTCTAGCCAGGGTAACCAAGCAGTATTACGCTATTTTTTGCTCTGTATCTACACAATCCCTCAGTCTAGAGGAAGGACGGGCTCAGTCCAGTTTACATTATCTCTAATCACGTGCGCAGACACAACACTCACCGTGTCATGGTACTGTGCTGCGCCGGGTCTTTGTAAAATTATCAGAGTAAAGGGATTACAGCACCTTCGCTCACTTGTGACAGGATCACTGTACTCTCCTGAACCAGAACAGGGTAAATCGACGATTCGCTCAATTGGAGGTTGTTCGGCACGTGGATCGTCTTCATCTGGATCTCCAGTAAGACACACGCGCGTTTACACAGGTAGCCCATCTGATCTGTTATATCGTCACTAATGGCCTTTTGACCCAATCTTCATCAGATCTTTCAACACCCAGAACGTTTCTGATTTCCTGGAGATCAATTAGTTGGAAAAATATGCGAGACATTGGGCTTGCCATGTTAGGTAGAATCCGCCCCCCCCCCTCTCCCCTCCGTGATTCAGACCCAACAGGCGCTGAGAGGAGCCTCGCTGTCTTTGTAGTCTGGAGAGAAGTCCTTGTCCCTTACATGCGAGGTGTAGACTAAT
>NW_019945196.1:137825-144810 GCF_002910315.2 Salvelinus sp. IW2-2015
ATGGAAGACGGGCGGCAGGTTGCCTATGGAGACGGGCGGTAGGTTGCCTATGGAGCCAGCGGTATTGCCTATGGAGACGGGCGGCAGGTTGCCTATGGAGACGGGCGGTAGGTTGCCCATGGAGACGGGCGGTAGATTGCCCATGGAGACGGGCGGCAGGTTGCCTATGGAGACGGGCGGTAGGTTTCCTATGGAGCCAGGCGGTAGGTTTGCCCATGGAGACGGGCGGCAGGTTGCCTATGGAGACGGGCGGTAGGTTGCCTATGGAGCCAGGCGGTAGGTTGCCTATGGAGACCCTTTTGCCCTTCACTTCGCAGTACAATTTCTGTCCTTCACATCGTAGTGCTTGACCAATCAGATTCACGGAAGTCGTGTGTCGCCGGCCGGGACACAGAAATAGAGGACTCATCTTTTTATCGGTTCCATTATAAACATCTGTGACAGCATGGGCAACAACAATGAGCTACAACCCATAGCAACCCCACCCAGTTGACTCTTTAAAATGGCGGAAGCAATGTCCATGCTACAACGGGTTATATCCGTGATGAGTCCTCTATCGGCACAATGAACAAAACTCAAAACACACTTTCCTCCGGTAAATATTTAGCAAGCGAGGAACACATCACTCCCGACCGACACAAGCAAAACCCCAAAATGTTGTAGCATCCTAGACACTACTGATCTGACGTGCTGGGTCGCATGCAAACTAGACTATTCTCCAGCCTTATCACCTGTAGTCTACTAACAGCAGCTAGCCTACTATGCCCCTGTCTCTAGCCAGGGTAAACGAAGCAGTAACGCTGTGTATTTACAGCCTACAATGCCCTGTTCCTCTAGCCAGGTAATCTAGCATGGGTAGGATGGTCATCTGAATCAGGGTTAGTTTGGCAGCTGGGGTGAAAGAGGAGCGATTACGATAGAGGAAACCAAGTCTAGATGTAACTTTAGCCTGCAGCTTTGATATGTGCTGAGAGAAGGACAGTGTACCYTCTAGCCATACTCCCAAGTACTTGTATGAGGTGACTACCTCAAGCTCTAAACCCTCAGAGGTACTAATCACACCTGTGGGGAGAGGGGCATTCTTCTAACCAAACCACATGAACTTTGTTTTGGAGGTGTTCAGAACAAGGTTAAGGGTAGAGAACTTGGACACTAAGAAAGCTTTGTTAAAGAGGGTTTTAACACAAAATCCAGGGAGGAGCCAGCTGAGTATAACATTATCATCTGCATATAAATGGATGAGAGATTCCTACTGCCTGAGTTGGATGCAAATTGAGAAGAGCGTGGGGCCTAGGATTGAGCCTTGGGGTATTTCCTTGGAGACAGACAGTAACTGAGACATTGTTCTGACTTTATAAACTCGTTTACTCTTTGAAAGAGGTAGTTAGCAAACCAGGCCAAAACCCCCTCAAACACCAAACCTCCTTAGCCAGCCCACAAGAATGGTATGGTCTACCGATCAAAATCTTTGGCCACAAGTTACTTACCCGAGAAGACAGTGAAGGCTCCAGAGTGGCAGTTAGTTTTTACTTGAAAATATATGGCAAGACCTGAAAATGTTTGCCAAGCAATCATCAACCAATTTAACCTGACTTTAAGAATTTCTGAAACAAATCAGGGAAATCCAGGTGTGGAAAGCTCTTAGATATTTACCCAGAAAGCCTTGTAATCGCTGCCAAAGGTGATTCTACAAAGTATTGATTCAAGGGTGTGAATACTTATGTAAATTAGATATTTCTGCATTTCATTTAAAAAAAAAATACTGCTTTCACTTTGTCATTATGGGGTGTTAGGTCAGAGAACATCTACACACATCTATTTAATCCATTGTGAATTCAGGCTGTAACAGAAATGTGGAATAAATCAAGGGGGTATGAATACTTTGAAGGCATTGCACATGAATTACAAACAAGTGTTGGATTTTTCCCCCCTTTCTTCACAGACATTATACTAGAGCTCAGTGGCGGTTAAGATGAGGACGATCCCATTTTTTCACCCCATGAGCAAAGCCTTATTACTATAACAGCAGTATGAGGTTGCTAAAAACCCAGCCTATGAAAGTTTCCAACGTAGGTACACACAGGTAGAGAAATTTGAGACGACAGTGACACGTGGGTAGAAAGTGACATTCATTACCACCTTGCTGATATATAGGGCGCAATCATCAATCCAACAGTTGCAAAACAAGTTCATGAACAAATTCAGGTGTGTTTATTCCCGTTGTGTTCCGTGTAAGAAACATTTAACAGAATCGGTGGAATGAATACACCCCTGATCACATGTAAACACAGTTCACTTTCATAGCAGCCACGTTTTTTTTATTCCTTCTCGCGTCTCTCCTTCTTCCCGTCGTCTTGTGGACGTCAACACCCAACACATCAGCTGTATGTAATCAGGCAAGGAATCCTTTCCAAGCCATAACTGCTACACACAGCCTACATCGTTGTCACCATATTAGCTAAAGTAACATCATAGACAACAGAGCTAATAGAACTAACGAGTTAAACCTGCTACAACCATGCAGTAACGTTAGTGTAATCCATCGCCGTTGTAATCTATTAGGACGACAAAATGTTCCCAAANAATATCAGAGTAAAGGATTACAGCCGCTCACTGTGACAGCATCACTGTACTCTCCTGAACCAGTACACGGTATCGACCGATTCGCTCAATGGAGGTTGTGGTCCACGTGGATCCTGTCACTGATCTCCAGTAAGACACYCCGGCTGCGTTTACACAGGTAGCCCAATTCTGATCTGTTTTCGACTAAATTGGCCTTTTGACCAATCTTATCAGATCTTTTCACACCCAAACGTTTCTGATTGGTCCTAAGATCAAGTAGCGGAAAAAATATCAGAATTGGGCTGCCTGTAGAGGTAGAACCCCCCCCCCATATGGAATCCTTTCCAAGCCATAACTGCTACACACAGCCTACATCGTTGTCACCATATTAGCTAAAGTAACATCATAGACAACAGAGCTAATAGAACTAACGAGTTAAACCTGCTACAACCATGCAGTAACGTTAGTGTAATCCATCGCCGTTGTAATCTATTAGGACGACAAAATGTTCCCAAACTAGAGATTAACGGATCCTCCAATTCTGGTTTATCGACCCCAACATGCGTACAAAACTCGTTCCCGCCTGTACCTCACAAAAGGACAGTTTAAAATGTGCCAATTACGATTATAATCTCGATAACGTGTGCGTAGGCTCTAGTTGTCTTTAACAGAAGAGAGTCTGAAAGGTTTTCAGCTCAGTCACTCGAGAGCGGTTGTCGTAGTGTCAGACTGTACCTTTTAAAATACAGCTCCACATCTCTCCCAGACCGGACTTAATAATTAACTCTCCAGACAGAAACTTAATTTCAGCTTTTATTGAAAATGACACCTCATTTCTTGGCCTTGAAGTARTCCTCAATCACGTCCTTAGCTTGAGACTCCTTGCCATAGTCCTGTAGAGGGGGGACGACGACAGTGTTAGACAGCATGGGGGGGGGAGTTACACAGGATGCTAGCTACAGGACAGCTCATTGTTTAGAACAAACTGACAAGTGTCCCAAATTACACTTTATATAGTGAACTTAATACTATAAAGTAGTGCACTATACAGGGAATAGGGTCAAGTAGGTTACAGGTAGAGTCGAACACTGTGGTCAGTAGGTTACAGGTAG
This sequence comes from Salvelinus sp. IW2-2015, assembly GCF_002910315.2. NCBI lineage: Eukaryota > Metazoa > Chordata > Actinopteri > Salmoniformes > Salmonidae > Salvelinus > Salvelinus sp. IW2-2015. The sequence continues at coordinate 141,500 of NW_019945196.1, forward strand.
AGTTGAACACTGTGGTCAGTAGGTTACAGGTAGAGTTGAACACTGGTCAGTAGGTTACAGGTAGAGTTGAACACTGTGGCAGTAGGTTACAGGTAGATTGAACACTGTGGTCAGTAGGTTACAGGTAGAGTTGAACACTGGTCAGTAGGTTACAGGTAGAGTTGAACACTGTGGTCAGTAGGTTACAGGTAGAGTTGAACACTGTGGTCAGTAGGTTACAGGAGAGTTGAACACTGGTCATGTAGGTTACAGGTAGGAGTTGAACACTGGTCAGTAGGTTACAGGTTAGAGTTGAACACTGTGGTCAGGATAGATAAGGTTTTATTCAGTCTAATAAAGACAACATGTAGCCGTTAGTTGGGACCCCAGGCACCACAGTGAGGCGTCGGAGCTCGTACTCTGGCAGACACTCTGGCCAGCTGTGTAGGACAAACAGCTGCATGACACTGACAGCACAGCAGCTGCACATTGACTGGCCCACTACTGATGCTCGGGTTGACTCATAACCCGCAGTCTAGACGGTTCAATATTGTGTGACATTGCGGGTTGAATATAGAGAAACAATACCATTAAATGTATAAATGTATAATTCTTGTGCAATTTATATCTATAGGCTACATTGAGGTCTTTCCTTTCATTATTTGAGGCCATCTGGTTTAGTGCATAAGCCTAAACGTTAGGGTTTAACTGTCAGGCAGTTGCAGGGTAATTAGCAATTCCGGTGAAAAAGAAAAACAGCTGACCCGGCACCACTATGGCACAACCACCACAGCGCTCAGATCACTGTGGACATTAACCCTCCACGTGGCACCACAAAGGGCCCTTTCATAAACTGTCAAGACATCAGAGATTCTAACACACGCTATCCTATCTATGACATCACAAGGAGCATTCCAACACCTCACTAGCCTGTTTATGACATCACAAGGAGCATTCCAGCACCTCACTACCCTGTTTATGACATCACAAGGAGCATTCCAGCACTCTCACTACCCTGTTTATGACATCACAAGGAGCATTCCAGCACCTCACTACCCTGTTTATGACATCACAAGGAGCAGTCCGAGCCCTCCCATTATGCCCTCCATGACTTCACACCATTCCTGCAGCTTTCCCTCGGAGGCGTTTCCAGAACAGAGCAGTGGGTTTATACCTTGATCACAACACAGCTGCAGCCCACCACCTTGCGGGGTTTTCCCTCCCGGTCGATCTTGCACAGACCAACCCACTCGCCCAGCTTCTTGTTGTCATCAACCTGGTGGTCAGAGATGGGGAGAAGAGAGTTTCAATACATAAGCTGTGCTACCACCTAGTATCTCCATAGGGCAGTAATAACATGACTGCAGTCCCCACTGTTTACAGAGTCACCTAAAATGGCTCCCTATTCCCTACATAGCGCACYAATTTTAACCAGGGCTCGGTTTCCCAAAATAATTTAAATGCTCATTTAAAATGGTTAGAATCTTTGTAGGAGCATTGTTAAAGTTCAGAGCCGTTACCTAAAACCCTCACTATTAACATTGTGCTTGTAATTTAACACCAGCTCCAGAATAAAAGTTGCCAATGTCTTTGTAATTGATACAAACAAGCCAACATAATAAAGACGATTCAAATGAAAACCGAGATGACTGCATTAAAATATAAACAGTAGGCTATAGGCCTATCACAAATCATATTGATATACATTATGTAAAATCAATGAGTTCTATTTTGCTACCGTCTAATTGGTCACATGATGTGTAGCCTGAAGTGAGTAATGACGTGTCAAATCTGTGATTTACTGCATAATTGGGTAAGCATCAGAAACCAGCCATCTCAATATTTGCAACCGGAGGAACTATTTTAAAAATGGAACGTTGATCCGAGAGCAGCTCAGATCCCAGCAGTACCGACCCAGGCTCCAATGACCGGTCTCACCGCGTGGCATTTTGGTTAATACGTAGTACATCGTTGGCCATTGCATCATTAAAAACACTAGTAAACCTAGTGGTTTTTAATGTGCCGCAACTCTGTACCGTAATACCGTATATAGCCCCCGCGCATTGACTGTACGCTAATACCCTGTATATAGCCCCCGCGCATTGACTGTTACCCGTAATACGCCGTATATAGCCCCAGCGCATCAACTCTGTACAGGTTACCTCCCCTGTATATAGTCCACTATTGTTATTTACTGCTGCTCTTTAACTAATTGTTACTTTATTTCTTATCTCTCAGTCATACTTTTAATCTGCATTGTTGGTTAAGGGCTCGTAAGGAAGCATTTCACTGTAAGGTCTACACCTGTTGTATTCAGCGCATGTGACTAGTAAATTTGATTTGAGTTCCATCGCTAAGGCCTCTTCCCCTCCAAGAGGCTGAAAATATTTGTCATGACCCTCAAATCCTCAACAAGTTCTACATCTGCATCACCACACCAGGTTTGACTCATCACATCAGCTGCTGTTACTGTTTATTATCTATCCCGTTGCCTAGTCACTTTATCCCTACCAACAGTATACATATCTACCTCATACCCTGCTCATTGACTCAGTACGGGTTCCCTGTGTATATAACCTAGTATCATATACTCAGTACCCTGTGTATATAAACCTAGTTATCATTACTCAGTACTGGTACCCAGTGTATATAACCTAGTTATCATATTGCTCAGTACTGTTCCCTGTGTATATAACCTAGTTATCAGTACTGCAGTATGGTACCTGGTACACCTGTAATAACCTAGTATCATTACTCAGTACTGGTACCCTGTGTATATAACTAGTTATCATTACTCATTGTGGATTTTTTCCTCCTGTTATTATTTCTACTGCTCTCTGCATTGCTGGGAAGCTTTTCACTGTTAATCTACACCCGTTTACCAATAACGTATGAATACAATCAGATTGATCAGGCTCAGGATGCTCTGGTGCAGTTGTAACATATAGGGAATAGGGTAGTGATATATACGCAGGGCAGGTGGGGTTAAGGCCATGACATAGTTGTTACAAACGTCGTGACATGAAGCAGAGGAGGCAGGCTTTGTGGGCAGGGTAGTACATGGCAGCCTTGATATCTATCTATATGCGTACAGTTGATAAAACATTGGGTTTCTGTCCACAAGCCGTCTCAGTAGAGGGACACATTATCATGCGCACACAGGAAACTACGGCCAAGACTCAGTTAAAGAGTAAGCCACATAGCTGACGTGGTTACTAAAGCACCATCTCCTACTACAGCGCTTCCATCGGCGCCCATGTCTCCTCTTCCCCCCCCCCTCCGCTCCATACCTTGATGAGGGTTAATCTGATGCTCGGCGCAGAGGGCCTCCG
>NW_019945196.1:145249-157589 GCF_002910315.2 Salvelinus sp. IW2-2015
TGCATTACTCTTTGTACCGTAATACCCTGTATATAGCCTCCACATTGACTCTGTACCGTAACACCCTGTATATTGCCCCCACGCATCAACTCTTGTACCGTAATACCCTGTATATAGCCCCCACGCATCAACTCTGTACCGTAATACCTGTATATAGCCCCTGCGCATTGACTGTACCGTAATACCCTGTATATAGCCCCCACGCATTGACTCTGTACCGTAATACCCTGTATATAGCCCCCGCGCATTGACTGTACCGTAATACCCTATTATAGCCCCCGCGCATTGACTGTTACCGTAATACCCTGTATATAGCCCCAGCGCATCAACTCTGTACAGGTTACCTCCCCTGTATATAGTCCACTATTGTATTACTGCTTGCTCTTTAACTAATTGTTACTTTTATTTCTTATTCTCAGTATACTTTTAATCTGCATTGTTGGTTAAGGGCTCGTAAGGAAGCATTTCACTGTAAGGTCTACACCTGTTGTATTCAGCGCATGTGACTAGTACATTTGATTTGAGTTCCATCGCTAAGGCCTCTTCCCCTCCAAGAGGCTGAAAATATTTGTCATGACCCTCAAATCCTCAACAAGTTCTACATCTGCATCACCACACCAGGTTTGACTCATCACATCAGCTGCTGTTACTGTTTATTATCTATCCCGTTGCCTAGTCACTTATCCCTACCAACATGTACACTATCTACCTCATACCCTGCTCATTGACTCAGTACGGGTTCCCTGTGTATATAACCTAGTATCATTACTCATACCCTGTGATATATAACCAGTTATCATTACTCAGTACTGGTACCCAGTGTATATAACCTAGTTATCATTGACTCAGTACTGTTCCCTGTGTATATAACCTAGTTATCATACTGCAGTACTGGTACCCTGTGTATATAACCTAGTTATCATTACTCAGTACTGGTACCCTGTGTATATAACTAGTTATCATTACTCATTGTGGATTTTTTCCTCCTGTTATTATTTCCTTGCTCTCTGCATTGCTGGGAAGCTTTCACGTGAATCTACACCCGTTTACCAATAACGTATGAAACAATCAGATTGATCAGGCTCAGGATGCTCTGGTGCAGTTGTAACATATAGGGAATAGGGTTGATATATACGCAGGGCAGGTGGGGTTAAGCCATTGACATATTGTGTGGATGAAGGACAGGTCAGTAACAGGCAGCTTGATATCTATCTATATGCTACATTGATAAAACATTGGGTTTCTGTCCACAGGCCTCAGTAGGGAAGCCACATTATCATGCGACACCAGAAACACCCAAGACTCAGTTAAAATAACCACTACTACGTTTACTAAACACCACTCTCCTACTACACCCTCTTCCCATGTCCCCACTCTTCCCCCCCCCTCCGCTCCATACCTTGATGAGGTTAATCTGATGCTCGGCGCAGAGGGCCTCCACCAGCTTGACGTACATGGGCTCGTCACAGTTGGCCGCAAGAACGCAGAGGTGGGCCTGGCGCCTGGAGAGGGGGGGGGAACAACAATTAACAATCAGTAGTAATTTACCATCACATCAGAAATATACTAACCCGGTTATCTAGTAAGCCTTGGTGAATGCACCTAACTGTCATTCCAGTTCCTATATGGTGCCACGCCCATCTCTGGTGGTCACAAGAAGTGCACTACGTAGGGAATAGGGTGCCATCTGGGAGGCAGAAGTATCTCCGATGTTTGGTAACGATGGCAGGTTCTCACAGGATTCAGTAGAAGAAACCAAAACGCCAGCCGTACTTCACCAGACCAAGATGTACTCTTAATAAGGAGTCTAATAAAGACACATGTAGCCGTTAGTTGGGACCCCAGGCACCACAGTGAGGCGTCGGAGCTCGTACTCTGGCGACACTCTGGCCAGCTGTGTAGGACAAACAGCTGCATGACACTGACAGCACAGCAGCTGCACTTGACTGGCCCACTACTGATGCTCAGGTTGACTCATAACCCGCAGTCTAGACGGGTTCAATATTGTGTGACATTGCGGGTTGAATATAGAGAAACAATACCATTAAATGTATAAATGTATAATTCTTGTGCAATTTATATCTATAGGCTACATTGAGGTCTTTCCTTTCATTATTTGAGGCCATCTGGTTTAAGTGCATAAGCCTAAACGTTAGGGTTTAACTGTCAGGCAGTTGCAGGGTAATTAGCAATTCCAGGTGAAAAAGAAAAACAGCTGACCACTATGGCACAACCACCACAGCACTCAGATCACAGTGGACATTTAACCCTCCACGTGGCACCACAAAGGGCCCTTTCATAAACTGTCAGACATCAGAGGATTCTAACCACAGCTATCCTATCTATGACATCACAAGGAGTATTCCAACACCTCACTACCCTGGTTATGACATCACAAGAGCATTCCAACATCTCACTACCCTGTTTATGACATAAAGCATTCCAACACCTCACTACCCTGTTTATGACATCAACATGGTGTGGTGGTCACAAGAAGTGCACTACGTAGGGAATAGTGTGCCATCTGGGAGGCAGAAGTATCTCCGATGTTTGGGGTAACGATGGCAGGTTCTCACAGGATTCAGTAGAAGAAACCAAAACCGTCAGCCGTATTCACCAGACCAAGATGTACTCTTAATAAGGAGCCGACTGTTAATTTCCGTGAAGTCCAAGGACCTTGTGTTATCTTCAGGATGTAGACGGACTCTCGCAGACAAACTTGAAATCAAAACATCTAAACTTGAAATCGATTCTCAAATTGCGAAACACAAAGGCTTCTACTTTCATGTCCATCAAAGTAATGTAATGCAAAATGCACTTACTGTACATTGTTTTGAGCTCTTTTAACAGTTGAGCCGACAGTATTTTTCCATGACAACACATTTCTTCACGCCTTCTTCCGCTAGACACAAGTGTTCGGAGCATAATAGATAGATAATTAGCATAGGCGGTCCCTTCGTCTTCCGTAAACACACTATATATAAATATATATATAATAAAATAAATATAACTTCTTTTTTTTTATTTTTTATATACATTATTTCTAGCTGATATGATAAGTCTCTATGCTTCCAAAACAATACCACAAGCAATGAGTGTTTATGTTATAACATCTTAACAAAACTCCCTATGACAGAGTCCTTTATCCAACACTTGTGTAATGTAATGGAACTGGCTGATAAAACAGAGGGGTGAAAAAACAGACCAGAAATTCAGTCTACGTACCAAATTATACCCTATGCCTACATAGTACACTTCTTTTGACCAGGGTGCAGGGCCCTGAGGTGTGCACTAAATAGGAACCATTTAGGACATAACAGGACCAGAAGTATTCACTCACTTGTCCAGCGCCTTGGCAGCCTCGCGGATACCACGAGCAGGCCGTCGTGGATGAGGGCGGTGTTTGAGCACCTCGGGGAGAGCGGTGTTGACATCCATCACACCTCCAGCAGCGATGCTGGGGTGGGGGACAAGGAGACGAGATGGGAGAAGGGATAAGGAGAGATGGAGAGGGAGAAGAGAAGACGAGTTACATTGCTACAACTAGCCGTTAAGATAGTGAGCTGGTTGAATGTTTTCCCGGCGTGTCAGACAGGGGATCTCACTCATAATTTAGAGTGAAGGGGTATCCGACTAAAGAAAGTAAATCATCACACATGCGCCAGAAATTAAACCATTATCTCTCTCTGTCCACCAGCTTGACGTACATGGGCTCGTCACAGTTGGCAGCAAGAACGCAGAGGTGGGCCTGGCGCCTGGAGAGGGGGGGGGGGAACAGCAATTAACAATCAGTAGTAATTTACCATCACATCAGAAATATAACTAACCCGGTTATCTAGTAAGCCTTGGTGAATGCAGCCTAACTGTCATTCCAGTTCCTATATGGTGCCACGCCCATCTCTGGTGGTCACAAGAAGTGCACTACGTAGGGAATAGGGTGCCATCTGGGAGGCAGAAGTATCTCCGATGTTTGGGTAACGATGGCAGGTTCTCACAGGATTCAGTAGAAGAAACCAAAACCGCCAGCGTACTTCCACCAGACCAAGAATGTACTCTTAATAAGGAGTCTAATAAAGACACATGTAGCCGTTAGTTGGGACCCCCAGGCACCACAGTGAGGCGTCGGAGCTCGTACTCTGGCAGACACTCTGGCCAGCTGTGTAGGCAAACAGCTGCATGACACTGACAGCACGCAGCTGCACTTGACTGGCCCAACTACTGATGCTCAGGTGACTCATAACCCCAGTCTAGACGGGTTCAATATTGTGTGACATTGCGGGTTGAATATAGAGAAACAATACCATTAAATGTATAAATGTATAATTCTTGTGCAATTTATATCTATAGGCTACATTGAGGTCTTTCCTTTCATTATTTGAGGCCATCTGGTTTAAGTGCATAAGCCTAAACGTTAGGGTTTAACTGTCAGGCAGTTGCAGGGTAATTAGCAATTCCAGGTGAAAAAGAAAAACAGCTGACCACTATGGCAAACCACCACAGCACTCAGATCACAGTGGACATTTAACCCTCCACGTGCACCACAAAGGGCCCTTTCATAAATGTCAAGACATCAGAGGTTCTAACACACGCTATCCTCTATGCATCACAAGGAGTATTCCAACACCTCACTACCCTGTTTTATGACATCACAAGGAGCTCCAACACCTCACTACCCTGTTTTGACATGACAAGCATTCCAACACCTCACTACCCTGTTTATGACATCAACATGGTGTGGTGGTCACAAGAAGTGCACTACGTAGGGAATAGTGTGCCATCTGGGAGGAAGTATCTCCGATGTTTGGGTAACGATGGCAGGTTCTCACAGGATTCAGTAGAAGAAACCCAAAACCGCCGCCGCTACTATCACCAGACCAAGATGTACTCTTAATAAGGAGCCGACTGTTAATTCCGTGAAGTCCAAGGACCTTGTGTTATCTTCAGGATGTAGACGGACTCTCGCAGACAAACTTGAAATCAAAACATCTAAACTTGAAATCGATTCTCAAATTGCGAAACACAAAGGCTTCTACTTTCATGTCCATCAAAGTAATGTAATGCAAAATGCACTTACTGTACATTGTTTTGAGCTCTTTTAACAGTTGAGCCGACAGTATTTTTCCAGTGACAACACATTTCTTACAGCCTTCTTCCGCTAGACACAAGTGTTCGGAGCATAATAGATAGATAATTAGCATAGGCGGTCCCTTCGTCTTCCGTAAACACACTATATATAAATATATATATAATAAAATAAATATAACTTCTTTATTTTTTATTTTTTTTTATATACATTATTTCTAGCTGATATGATAAGTCTCTATGCTTCCAAAACAATACCACAAGCAATGAGTGTTTATGTTATAACATCTTAACAAAACTCCCTATGACAGAGTCCTTTATCCAAACACTTGTGTAATGTAATGGAACTGGCTGATAAAACAGAGGGGTGAAAAAACAGACCAGAAATTCAGTCTACGTACCAAATTATACCCTATTGCCTACATAGTACACTTCTTTTGACCAGGTGCAGGGCCCTGAGGTGTGCACTAAATAGGGAACCATTTAGGACATAACAGGACCAGAAGTATTCACTCACTTGTCCAGCGCCTTGGCAGCCTCGCGGATACCACGAGCCAGGCCGTCYTGGATGAGGGCGGTTTTGAGCACCTCGGGGAGAGCGGTGTTGACATCCATCACACCTCCAGCAGCGATGCTGGGGTGGGGGACAAGGAGACGAGATGGGAGAAGGGATAAGGAGAGATGGGAGAAGAGGAGAAGAGAAGACGAGTTACATTAGCTACAACTAGCCCGTTAAGATAAGTGAGCTGGGTTGAATGTTTTCCCGGCGTGTCAGACAGGGGATCTCACTCATAATTTAGAGTGAAGGGGTATCCGACTAAAGAAAGTAAATCATCACACATGCGCCAGAAATTAACCATTACACTGTCAACTCACTATATTCACAGAAATCGCTCGATAGTTAACTTAGTTACAACCAACCAAAGGACTAAACACATGCTTAGCTGGCTAACGTTAACTTGGGGGGGTGTTATCTCTGGTAAGGCTATTCCATTTGACTGTCATCAATAGTTCTGGAAGTGCACGTAGAGGAATGGAAATATTTCACACATCCCCARTTTACAAACMATGTAACTTTGAAACGTGCAATTTYGCTAGTTAGTTAGCCCTGGTTCAGCGCAAAGTGGGAGAAGAACAGACATGCTTACCCTTCCTCGGCCATTGTCAATTAGCGATGGATGGGGGACCTAAAATTCTGCAATATTGACCAAACATGATAGAAAAGTTATTATCCATGATGACAGGGTGACTGTGAGTAATRTTAAACAAAGGATGCTTGATCAATCCGACAGATATTTTTGGCGAGATGAAGAAACCCACCCTATCTCCTCTGTGACAGCGGGTAAAGAGAACGTCATTTAGTCAGCGACATTCATTTAAGGGCAYAAGGACCCGAGAAGTAGGTGGCCATTATTCTGCCTGTCTAATAGGTACATTATACGGTGTAGCAGAGCGTTCGGAAAAGGAGATTCATTTGGGAAATATATTTGTAATATCGAGGACTATGAAGAACGCAGTGGGAAAGTTGGATTAAATCAAGGTGACTAGAAGCGGCTCTGTTTTAGTTAATTGTGTCTTCTTCAATGGAGGTTTATTGGCGGTTGGCATCCAATACATGTTGCATTACCGCCACCTACCAGACTGGACTACAACTCCCTTATACTTTGCTTGAAAAAATATATAAATAAATAAATACCCTACCATCTAACACTACACTCAAATGTTTATATTTTTTTCTAATAATAATAAACAATCTATTTAGTCCAGCCTCAGGCCAACAGCCTGAAAGAATGGGACACCACCASTTAACACACCCTGTAAACTCTTCTGAGTCTCACACAACCAAATACCTCTCTGCAGCTTTTTTATTTATTTATCCTTTAGCAGCTGCCACCACAACCTCAATTTTCTGCGACTTACGTTCCATCCCTGCAGTACAGTCGATAACCATTACTATTAAAATGTAAAAATTCAATCTTACTGAAACATTTATCACTTGTTGGCTCCTCCCTCTGTATTAGTACAGATCTACTAGTCACACCAGTCCTCTCAGGATCCCTCCCCCTTGACCCATCTTCCTCTACTTTCTTCACTGCGTCAGCATATGACAACTTCTGCACTACTTTAACCCTGGAAAGCTCAACCTGCCTCTCTCACACTGGACATTTCTGATCCCCAGGCCCCATGGGCACCCGTACAATAAACACATATGCTACACATTCCTTTGTCTCATGCCCTTCTGCACACTTCTCACACCTAGGAACCTCCCTCCTACACAATGGCTGCCACATGCCCATGAGCTTGACACCTGTAACAACGTAATGTATTTGGCACAAAAGCTCGTACAGGATAACTTATATATCACTTTGTTGGGCAAAGAATAAACATCAAAACTCAAAAGAACAGATTCTTGAGAGCAGTGGRGACCCGTCATTCAGGGCAGGTGGAGCAGAAACCCACCTGTTTTGAGCCCCACATTTTTAGCAAAAAAAWAAAWAAATACATTTGAGCTTGCCTGTTTTGTATGTTATTTTGGCATTAATACATGTCACATATCAGTTTGCAAACAATTAAAAAAAGGAATATGTATCACTGAGTTAATAAAGCCGCATACAAACATGGTCTCTCAGTAAGGCAGCTCCAAAATGCAGGTGTTTCAGCTTAGCTCAGTGCTTTCTGGAGCATTGCGCAGTGATTGGCTCAGTGAAGTTCCCATCCAAGAAGGCTCAAGGTCATTCATTGGCCGCAGATACAATTACGTCAAATCACATGATATGTACAGTAGCTTTGATTGTACTGATCATGTCAACATCCTACTTTCACAATTTTAGTTAGCAGGCATCATCATGAATCAAGTCGACAATCTACTTGCAAATCCTTTTTTATCCTTGTCATATGAAGAGAAACAATAGAGAGAAATTATGGATCAAACGTATCGGTGCTCATCGGCCATTGGACATAAACATTACACAACAAGTTGGAAATGGCAAATTCAACGAGTGGTTTGGAAGGAATCAGTGACAGTGGCTGTGTGGTCTAAAATCTGGGATTAAGGGTCTCTTTTCCAAGTTTAAAATGATAAAAATTCAAAATTGGCCATGCCGTCAATGAAGCATGATTTGTGCCACGCTCAAAGAAAACTGTTAACCCAGAACTGAGAAAACATGACTTGACAACAGTGAGTTCAAGACAACTGGAAAGTCCGGAATAAACGAGCTCCGACTGGGAAAATACGTTTTGAACGGTCATCCAACTCGGAATTGTAAATCCCGCCTCCAGTTGTTTTGAAAGCACCATAAATCCAGAGAATGCCAGACTTTGATGACTAAATTTGTGCACGAAGGACCGCCACGCCACCTTCCTGTTCAAGTGAGCATAGCACAGGTGAGTCCAAAAATTTKTTCTATGCTGCTGCATAAATGATGTAATATGCCAGGGAGATATGTATACTGTAGCCAAGAAAGTAATACTAAGTGTATGTTGTGTAGTAAGATGTTAGTAGCCCATGTGCCTCACCCTAATAATTTGGTCTATTTACCCCTCTTAATTTCGCCTACTGTTCTGACTGTTCTACTGTAGCCTAAAACCTGTTTTAGAGAAATGTAATCATCGTATATTGTAAGAGCTTTCATTGTCTGCTTATATGCCCCCTTTATTTATCCTACGGTTCTGACTTGGTGTACAGGGAGAATTCTGTAAGAATGGCCAATTTTCTGAATTTTGTCGCTGTACATTTCAAAATTGCTAAACAAATAGTTAAATTGACTAACGTTACGTCCGTCCTAGCTCGCTCTTTAATGCCTTAATCAAAATTACGGATTGCCTCTTCTCCGCTTGTCGTKCCCTTATGCCATAGTTTGTACATCTCAATTGTCATTAGAAACCACATTTGTTTAAGCAAGTCAGCCATATCAGCTATCAAATCAAAATCAAATCAAAATTTAATTATATAGCTCTTCTTACATCAGCTGATATCTCAAAGTGCTGTACAGAAACCCAGCCTAAACCCCAAATAGCAAGCAATGCAGGTGTAGAAGCACGGTGGCTAGGAAAAACTCCCTAGAAAGGCCAAAACCTAGGAAGAAACCTAGAGAGGAACCAGGCTATGAGAGGTGGCCAGTCCTCTTCTGGCTGTGCCGGGTGGAGAGATTATAACAGAACATGGCCAAGATGTTCAAATGTTCATAAATGACCAGCATGGTCAAATAATAATAATCACAGTAGTTGTCCAGGGTGCAGCAAGTCAGCACCTCAGGAGTAAATGTCAGTTGGCTTTTCATAGCCGATCATTAAGAGTCATCCTGCTGTCTCTAGAGAGTTGAAAACAGCAGCTATGTTTTTTAAAGGCTGTAAATGAGGCTGAATGAACTGTTTCGCTGCCAGACAAGGCTCCGCTGATAGCCAGGTGTAGCAGTGGTAAGGTGTTAGGACTGCTGATGGGACTCTACTATTGGGACACTTTACGTAGGCCCTAACAGTTTGTGGGCACCGTTTGTCACCGTTATAGTGCAATTAATGTATTGTTTAGTGTTGTGTTGTGGCTTTGCTGGCATGCATCCCACTTATTTTTTGTCCCACCAAGATTTACATGATAAAATAGCCACTGCTTAAAAGAAAAACAATTCACATCTCTTGCCCCCATTCATTTAACATGGAGCGCCTGCTCCCTCTGACCAGCAAAAACACAAACAATTATCAAATCAAACTGTATTAGTCACATGCGCCGAATGCAACAAGTGRAGACCTTACAGTGAAATGTTAACTTACAAGCCCTTAATAACCAACAGTGCAGTTCAAGAAGAGTTAAATAAATMAAAYTAAAAAATTATAAAAAGTAACACAATAATATAACAATAACGAGGTTATATACAGGGGGCACCGGTACCGAGTCAGTGTGCGGGGGTATAGGTTAGTTGAGGTACATGTAGGTAGGGGTGAAGTGACTATGCATAGATAATAAATAGCAAGTAGCAGCAGTGTACAAAACAAATGGAGGTGGGGGGGGGTCAATATAATAGTCCATTTGATTAATTGTTCGGCAGTCTTATGGCTTGGGGGTGGAAGCTGTTAAGGAGCCTTTTGGTTCTAGGCATTTAAACATTGATCTAACCCTCTATGTGTAAACCTTAATGTTAAAATAAATTACCACAAGGTGGCGCTGCGTCACCGTAACATCGTGCAGGGAGAAGCCTGTGTTTCTGTGATTTACAATATATCAATACACCTAGTTTACAAAACTGCCCTTTCCATGACATATACTGTGAATCCAGMTGAAAGCTATGATCCCTTATTGATGTCACTTGTTAAACACTTCAATCAGCCTTGAGATATTTGAGACATGGATTGTGTGTGTGTGCCATTCAGAGGGTGAATGGGCAAGACAAAATATTTAAGTGCTTTTGAACAGGGTATGGTAGTAGAATGGTTGTGTCAAGAACTGCAAAGCTGCTGGGTTTTTCACGCTCAACAGTTTCCTGTCTGTATCAAGAATGATCCACCACCCAACGGACATCCAGCCAACTTGACACAACTGTGGGAAGCATTTGGAGTCAACATGGGCCAGCATCCCTGTGGAARGCTTTCAACACCTTGTAGAGTCCGTGACCCGATGAATTGAGGCTGTTCTGAGGGCAAAAAGGGGGTGCAACACAATATTAGGAAGGTGTTCTTAATYTTTTGTACACTCAGTGTTTATTTGAATAGCAGGACACTGTAAAGTTCATTATCCCTCTGAAGTGTCTGAATTAGGGTGTTTGAGAAGGTTTGAATCCTAAGCAACCTGCCTACATTGTTTGAAGTACAAGAGGACACCGTAGTAGTCGGTCAAATCTGTGTCGTAGTAAGACGGGTCACACTCTCTGTCCCTCTTGCTACACTCAACGGTGTGTCGAGAAAGGGAGGGGTGTCAGAAAACTATACAGGAAAGAGAATGGCCAAAATATCCCTTCCGTCAGGCAATCCCAGGGCCGTTAAATCCCAGGGCCGTTAAATCCCAGGACCSTTAAATCCCAGGACCGTTAAATCCCAGGYCCGTTAAATCCCAGGACCGTTAAATCCCAGGYCCGTTAAATCCCAGGACCGTTAAATCCCAGGGCGGGTGACGACACTCACGATTAAGCTACGAACCCTGCTATAGAAGCGTTAACTTGACACTATATTTAAATGGACAGTGGTGATGACAGCAAGCTTTCAGTCCAAACATATTTTTTTTGGGGGTTCATTTAACTCAGTACTGATTGAAAGTCTATTTCTCGAGCTTGGTAAAATATATTTTGGGGGAGGGGGGGATCTGTTGATTTGTTGAAAAGTTTTCATTTTATCCCATAACTAACCAAGTTGGCAAGCATACCATTTTCTTTTGATTGCACACAGGTCAAATAATCATTATGTTATTATTGTTGTTTTACCTGAAGGCTTCATGTGGATGGTGACTTTTCAGGAACACATTTAACAGTGACACTGTGTTGATAAGGGAACACATTTAACAGTGACACTGTGTTGATCAGGGAACACATTAACAGTGACACTGTGTTGATCAGGGAACACATTAACAGTGACACTGTGTTGATAAGGGAACACATTTAACAGTGACACTGTGTTGATCAGGGAACACATTTAACAGTGACACTGTGTTGATCAGGGAACACATTTAACAGGGACACTGTAGTTTATAAGTAATGTGGTGGTGGGGATTTTTAATGCCCACAACACCACTCCGGGGGTGTTGATGGAAAATCTGATAAAATGAAAATCTGGTGGGCCGATTGGATGGCCGAGGGACAACCCATACTGTGGCCTTGCATCGGGGGAGGAAGTTCAGAGGGCCCGCAGAGTAGTTATTTGCCTGATTCATGTGCAGTGTTGATGAGTCTCCAGTCCTTTATATCACATAGCAGACGAGACCTGCTGAGTGACGTGCTACAACCAACATGCAGGATTAGACAGATGAGTTACAGAAAACATTTGAACGTGTTCCCTGACAAACAGTGTCACTGTTAAATGTGTTCCCTGATCAACACAGTGTCACTGTTAAATGTGTTCCCTGATCAACACAGTGTCCACTGTTAAATGATGTTCCCTGATCAACACAGTGTCACTGTTAAATGTGTTCCCTGATCAACACCAGTGTCACTGTTAAATGTGTTCCCTGATCAACACAGTCACTGTTAAATGTGTTCCCTGATCAACACAGTGTCACTGTTAATGTGTTTCCCTGAACCTGCAACACAGTGGCACTGTTAATGTGTCGGATTCTAAC
>NW_019945196.1:157626-158104 GCF_002910315.2 Salvelinus sp. IW2-2015
GACACTGTGTTGATCAGGGAACACATTTAACAGTGACACTGTGTTGATCAGGGAACACATTTAACAGTGACACTGTGTTGATCAGGGAACACGTTCAAATGTTTTCTGTAACTCATCTGTCTAATCCTGCATGTTGGTTGTAGCACGTCACTCAGCAGGTCTCGTCTGCTATGTGATATAAAGGACTGGAGACTCATCAACACTGCACATGAATCAGAGCAAATAACTACTCTGTCGGGCTTGACTTCCTCCACCCAGTGCAAGGCCAACAGTATGGTGTCCCTCGGCCATCAATCAGGCACACCAGATCTTTCATTTCTATCAGATTTTCCATCACACCCTCCGGAGTGTGTTGTGGGCATTAAAATCCCCACACCACATTGCCTTACTACTATCCTGGCCCTCCACCCAGAGTGTGTTGTAGGCATTAAAATCCCCACACCACATTACCTTACTACTATCCTGGCCCTCCACCCAG
>NW_019945197.1:0-21016 GCF_002910315.2 Salvelinus sp. IW2-2015
TGTCAAATAATCATTACATTCATTACAGACGTCAATTGTTGTACAACATCATGGCTACGCTGTTGGCATCACCTTTTACAGTGGATTTCTGCTGATGTGGGCCTTGAACCATCTGTATGACTTTGTCATTCACACAGGAGAGAGACGTGACTATCTTGGATCTTCTGGGGAGCCTCAACAACCTCATGATGCTGACAAGGCAGAGAAGAGTCTCTCCAGATCAGAACTCCTCAAGAAACACCAGCAGAGACCCACAGGGAAGATAATTCACCGCTCTGACTGTGGGAAGAGATTCACCTCATCAGCAGGCATTAAAATTAATCAGAGAATCCACACAGTAGAGAAACCTTATAGCTGTACTCAATGTGGGAAGAGTTTTTATACATCTAGCCATCTTATTGTACACCAGAGAATACACACAGGAGAGAAATCTTATAGATGTGATCAATGTGGGAAGAGTTTTATTCAGCTAAGCAACCTGATATCACACCAGAGAATACACACAGGAGAGAAATCTTATCAATGTGGGAAGAGTTTTACTCACGTAAGCACCCTGATATCACACCGGAGAATACACACCGGAGAAAAACCGTTTAGCTGTGGTCAATGTGGGAAGAGTTTTGCTAGGTCACGCAATCTGACTGTTCGCCAGAGGACACACACAGGAGAGAAACCTTATATCTGTGATCAATGTGGGAAGAGTTTAACTAAGCTAAGCAGCCTGATATCACACCAGAGAATACACACAGGAGAGAAANCCTGATATCACACCAGAGAATACACACAGGAGAGAAACCATATAGCTGTACTCAATGTGGGAAGTTTTTTTTTTTTTTTTACATCTAGCCATCTGAAGATACACCAGAGAAGACACACAGGAGAAAAATCTTATAGCTGTACTGTATGTGGGAAGAGTTTTGTTCAATCTGGGGGACTGAAGATACACCAGAGAACACAAACAGGAGAGAAACCTTATAGCTGTAGTCAATGTGGGAAGAGTTTTGTTACATCTGGGGAACTGACGATACACCAGAGAACACACACAGGAGAGAAACCATATAGCTGTACTCAATGTGGGAAGAGTTTTTTTCAAGCTAGCCATCTGAAGATACACCAGAGAACACACACAGGAGAGAATACTTATTGCTGTGATCAGTGTGACCACAGATACTCTGAAAAAAGATCTCTGATCAAACAGAAGAAAATACATACATGAAGGAGTTGTTTCATGATATCAATGAAATAACATCACAATTTAGAATGCTTAAACATTGTAGTAGGAGTATTTTAATGATGGCATAATGTAGAACCCTAATTATTTGCCCCCTGTTCTATTGATTTCAACATCATATGGATATTAGCCTCAGGGGAAAAATCCAGGTTCTGAAATGGAAGAGTATTATTTATGAGATTTAACAAAAAGAGTCGTTACACTTACCCCATTGGTGACCCACTTGAATCAAAATGCAACACTTAAATGTGGTGAGCTGTTTTCTACAAATTGTCCTCTAACCAGGGATGTACACATTACTCCCAGATTCCGTGTGGTTTTTGAGCTGTTAGTTTTAACAGGACATGATATCGATGAGTTATGACAAATAAGTTGCGTTCCTTTGTTTAGTGACCCCTAAATTTAAATGCATCACTCCCAAATGTAGCTGACTGTCTTCTGCAGGTTGTCCTCTAACCGGTGAGGTAAAAGATATCTCCCATTTCCGTGTGTTTTTTTGAGTTGTGTTAGTTTCAACAGCAAGTACAACCTGATCCCCCCCTAATTGATATCAGTGATTTATTGCTACTTGTCAAAACAACAGCGGTTTTGGTGCTTGTGCAGTTTATAAGGTGCTTTTTGAAAAAATACAAGTAATATGATTGTTGCAGATGTTTGTGTATATACATGTTTTATTGTTCCATGCCTCACCATTAAGTGAATTATTGACAATACATATTAACAAAAGGGTGTTCATTTGATTTTCATATTATGTAACATTTAGTATTCATAATTATTCATGCAACCAGCTGACAATTTTTTGGTACAATTATATTGACATTGTTGCCCTGCTTTTAGAATATCAGGGTTCATTCTCAGATGTGCCAACCCAAATGTACTAGAGCATGACATTGGGGACTGGGCCCAGATCCAACAACAGGCCTATCGAGTGAACCCTAAAAAGAGAGAGAAGCTCCGCAGTGAGGTGGAAAGTTACTATGGATATTGCAGGAGTTTCCTCTTGAAATCAGACATGTTCGTTTTAAGGAAAACTTGCTGATTGTCTCAAGGGTGGGCAGTCAAAAAGTTTTGTGTTTTGCATTTAGCCAGTGCGTTTTCCATGGATCACAATTTATTTTGACTGCACATTTTTCCGTATTGGAGATGAGTTTTGTTTGGGCTCGTTCCAAGGGGACGAGAGTTCTAGAAGCTAATGAGTTTTAGGAAGACGAGAATTGTAGAAGCTAGTGAGTTTGAGAAAGACAAGCGTTCTAGAAGCTAATGAGTTTTAGAAAGACGAGCGTTCTAGAAGCTAGTGAGTTTTAGGATTCTATAGAAAGAAGGAGTAAAAAAATTATACGATTGTATATTATTTAGACATTTGTTTTTTATTGTTTTTAATTGTTGACAGCAAGTTGACACCATGTTTATATTGGTGAAAGTGAAGCATTGTAGTAGATTATAATGTGAAATGGAAGTTGATTTCTGTTGGTGGTGAGCAAACTTGTCCAACAAAAATATAGGATATATTTGTTGTCTTAATGGGGAAGTTGTTACAGGCTTTGGTTTTTCCATTTATGTTCTGAGGTTGGACATTAGCATGTCTAGCACGTTAGCACGTCTAGCTCGTCAGCACATAGGTCGCATCGATTGATGTCACCTCGTTAGTCAGTATGTGTTACACCTGTGCTGGCTTGTCCATCTCGTTAGTGGGAAGGTGTTTCACCTGAGCTAGTCCAGGTTCTATTTAAGAGTGTCTGGCCCAGTGCTCCAGTTGTCTTGATAGATGTGGAGAGTCAACACCTTTAGTTGCTCCACCTTTTTGGTTTGCTTCCTGTCTTTAAGTTTGTTGTGGGTTTTTCTTTTGTTTGCCTCTTCTTGGGCAGATTTAGTGGGTCTCATGGTGGGTGTCTTTTAGGTCCCAGTTGTTGTTAGTATTTAATTTTAAGTGGACACCCCCACAGTGACTTTCAGAGCCCCTCCTAAAAAAAACAAGCTTGAATTTTGGGATGGATATTGCATCCAATTCATATTTTAATCAATGGCATTTCCTTAGGGTGCTCATTAGTCTTTCAGTTGTTAGTCTTCTGTTTGTTTTGTACTAAATATTTCATTTTTTTTCTTCCTGTGAAGCCATTGTGTTGCATCCATGTCTGAAATGTGCTGTATAAATAAAGCTTGATTTGATTTCAACAAATGACCAATCAACAGACTCTTGGTCCCTTTTAGTATTTGTTAATGAATAGAATACAGTAGTCTAGAATACAGTATATACATATAAGATGAGTAATACATAGACAGATACAGAAGAATAGGATAGAATACAGTATATACATAAGAGATGAGCGATGAGTGATGCCAGATATGTAAACATTATTAAAGTGACTAGTGTTCCATTCCTTAAAGTGGCCAATGATTTCAAGTCTGTGTATGTAGGCAGCAGCTTCTCTGTGTTAGTGATGGCTATTTAACAGTCTGATGGCCTTGAGATTGAAAAACAGCTTTTGTCTCTCGGTCCCAGCTTTGATGCACCTGTACTGACCTCGCCTTCTGGATGATAGCGGACTGAACAGACAGTGGCTCGGGTAATAACAAAGAACAAATGTGTGTGCCTGAGGGGAAATTCACTTTCATACGGCCAAAAGGGGTGAGAAATTACACCAATATCAGTGGACAATTTGCACTAATGTAAATAAACATAGATGGAACATATTCCCTTTTGCTGACGTGATGAACCGCTAAGGGGACACAAATATTTGCCATCTAAACCACGTGTGACCTCTCACCTCTCTGGCTGTAGAAGTGTTCTTCCTAACCAGTCCCTCAACAGCTCTCTGACTGAGCTCCAACCTCACTGGGTCTTCAGAGGAGAGGAAGGCTGAGGAGGGATGGAAGGATGAATGGATCAGTCAGTCGATAAAGTGTAGAGCTGCTGTCTGACAAAATCACAATTTTAGTAGTTCATTAAAGTAAAATAGGCTTTATGACTGCTGAATACCAACTATCAATCACTTAGATCATGTATTTTCAGGTAGAGATACATCCTTGGGACGTCCCTAGCCTGTTGAAGTTGACATTTAAAATGGTTAAGTTTAGGGATGGGATGTCCCAAGGATCCCGAATAGCATTGACCATTGTGCATTCTTCTGTCTCTTTTACATAGCAGGTGATGGGTTCTGACTACTGAACTTGAAAATATGAAATATCCTTATTATGTGAAATTGAATGAAACAATAATGTATGTTGATGCTAATATGATGTACAATATTCCATGACGTTTCTATATGATAACAATAGCGTAATATATTTAATATGCCATATACTCTTTTTAACAGTTTCACTAATTAACTTAATCATTATGATTCAACGTCAGTTCACCGTCTCACCTCATACTGTATTGGAGCAGCAGCAGCTGACTTGATCGTTGATGCTATCAGCATGTTTGAATCTGAGAGTAAATAGAGCCGACTACACTCTTAAAATGAAGGGTTCAACTAGAGTTGTTCTCAGATCCCCTAAGAACCGTAGGGTTCTTGGTCAATGAAAAACAACCCCAAAAGGTTCTTCAAATAACTTGTTAGAAGGTGGGTTCATCGAGGAACCTCCGTTGTTGCTGGACTTCTTCCGGGAACTTCGCAATTACAACTGAAAACGATGGTGGCAAGTTTGGATGCGACAACAAGTTAAAAAGGTTAAGTTGGGTTGATGTTTGGCTCTGAATACGTCTCGAAATGATTTATATATAGTAATATAACATACTAATAATGAATTTCTGTGAATTGCTTCCATAACGTTACTATAGCTAATTACCGTAAATATTAGAAAGCCGGGTTTGACCGTTGTCGTTGTATGAGCTACAGTACAGTACCGTTAGCTAGCTAGATAACGTTATGTCTTAACTAGGCAGAACTAGGTTTGGATTATTTCCCTGAACTATATTCTTTCCCATGTATATTGTATATCGTTTCCATAAAGCCAACATGGCTTTACACTCATTAACGTAAGTTTCCAATCTAGAGCAGTTCTCACTTTTGTGAGAATGAACTAACTAACGAAGGACGGTGACCTGTCTAGACGAGATGTTACAACGAACTGAATCGTCAATGGAGGTCTTCCTCTTTATATAGCCTGCTACAGCATTCAATACTATTAACTCACAAGGGGGCATAACGTTACATGTACGATACTATCCCATTTTGGAAACGTTACATGGACAATACTATCTCATTTTGGAAACGTTACATGTCCGCCCCCTTGTGGAGGGAAATTAATATCTTAGATGGAAGCTGTAGATGGGATAGTCTTTCAAGTCAGCCTGTAAAAATATTGAACAACTTGTGTACAAAGATATCTTGAAATGTGATATTAGGCCTGTATGGCAGTACTGTATTGGCTAGTGCTTTCTCCAATATGTTCTAATATTTTGCCGATGCCATTTATATTTCAATATATATATATATGTTTTAATGCTTGTAAGACTATTCTTTGACACATTTTCTCTTCCTTTGAAATTCTTATAGGACAGAACATGGACACAATGCAATTGGGARCAAMAAGAAGGTACAGATATGTTGTAGGACAGCTGCATTTGAAGTGTACATTTAAKCTACATAGCAGTCAATACAAACTGAAATCTWTTAGCATACAAATGTGTYCAAATMATCTTTTCAGATCTTCTCAGAAATTAATCAAGTCCATGGAATGGATATAGACAAAAAGATAATTCAAGGACTATCAGAGGTAGAGAGGCGAGGCAGGGGTGAGGACATCATCCTGCTATTTTGACAGTCCCTGAAGGACAATACAGAAGAGGTATTTGCTCTTATTCCTTCCCTTTCTCTAATGTATTTTGTAATAAAATTAGCAAGTGTAGTAAGATCATTGCTTTACTTTACTAGGACTGGAGACCACAGCAGCGATCCTGCTCTTGCCCTACCTCTTCAATGAGGACCCGAGTTGCCTTTATGTCCGTGACAAGGTATGCCTATGCACCAATCATCTGTATCTTCATAAACATAGGTGTGCATGCTTATATAAAACTACAGCTGAACATTTGTTATGTTCTTTGTTAATTGTATGTGTATTAATCTTTTCTAACTTTTGTTGACACAGATTTCACCGCTCTTCACAACTTTACTGCACATCGGTGGAAATCCATTTCACCATGAGAGTGAATTCCCACTGGCCTTTGATGGGGAGACCATCCACGCCCCCGAGGACGTCCCCAAAATATGCTAGGGCTGTATTTTTCCTTACATTACCCAAAAATGTCAGAAAACACTTGTGTTCTGGGGAGAAGAGAAGTTGGAGTGAAGTTACCAGGGCCGGTCATAAAGATGGCAAACTTCCTAACATAACTAAGTGAATATGATATACACACTAAAGCTGAAAAATCTGTATTTAGCATCAAGTCTACAATATTGTTAGTTTACCTATGATTCATTTTTAATGTATGTTGTTTTTATTGTACATCATTATTTATAGATTTTTAAATGTTATGAAAAGCACTATACAAAGTAAATGTATTATTTATTACGGTCTGACATGTCTGCACGAATGTTGCAATTTTGTAATGTGTTTTGTTTGGTAAATTGTTTTGTAAATATTAATTCACATTTGTGGTGCCACTAAATAAACAATTACTTTTTTAAATCAATTTTGTCAATATTATTATTAAAATATGTTTTTATAATGGAGGGAGGGTGGACAGGGAGTTAAAAAATGAACCCCAAAAGGTTCTTCGAGGAACCATGATAAGTGGTTCTTCAAAAAAGGTTCCCACAAAAGGTTCTTTGAATAACTTTTAGGGGTTCCCCCACAGTTTCAATTTGAAGAACCCCTGAAGGATACTCCAGGAACCTTTACTTTTTAGAGTGTATATTGATAAAAGTCACCTTGTCCGAGAGACATTGACATAGTTATACACAGCCCAATTTGGGATGACTATTTTGGGGCGAAATAGCGGCCACAACAGACAGACCTGATATCGCCCATAATTCGACGTCATGTGCTGAGCGTGTATGACCAAAGTTATTATATTTAGCTACACTTTGTAGTACACTTATTAGTAACCGATGTGAAATGGTTAGCGGGGTGCGGGCTAATAGCGTTTCAACGGCGACGTCACTCACTCTGAGACCTTGAAGTTGCTCTGCGGCTTTTGTGGCGTGATGTGTAACGATGCTTTGAGGGTGGCTGTTGCCGATTTTCAGGCCTTAAGTGCAGTTTTATTTCAAATGTAGTACCAGGACGGAGAAAATCCAGTAAGCGTTTTATAGTTACATCGTTAGGGTAACTTACCCTAAAGTGGACACACTCCCACCAGTTTCTGAGACAATTGGCCAGACTTTGTAGACTGTTTAATAATGCTTAAACCTCATCTTTATCAAATGATCCATTAAAGATACCAACTCAAAACCTACGTTCGTCTACACATGCGTTGTTTACATTGTATCTATTTATATTCACAGTATTACTTCATCAAATCTCTAGTAATCGATTATACACACATACAATTGATCATATTTTCATATATTCACAGACTCCATATAAAACGTAAGAGGACTCTCCATAGCTAGGAAGCAGCTCTCCAAACATACTCCCAGCAGAAACAAAAAATAAACTTTTATTTCCCGGACGATGACCAGCTAACCTCCCAGAGACCACGGCAAAATCAAGCCTTCCAGCTGCTTTCTAAAATATCATCCCGTTTATTATCCAAATTTCAATCATCTGATTAAGCATATTTCTATATGTTACTGTCCAAACGTCAGATTGAGACTCATTTCCATATTCACACAACTCTCATATCACAGTCACACAATGCTGTTCTCAAACATACCTAATCAATTAGTTGTTTTCAACAATATTTTAATCTGCAGGAATATTTTCACATTTCTATGTCATGATTAGTTCCTAGGATAATACAACTCTTACATTTACATCTTTCAATACTTCTAAAATTGGGTCCAGGTTTAAAACAATTACAGGTTCACCTTACTATCTTATACTATATCATAAATGGTCTTAACTAGTAAACACAGATTCTAGTTTTCATCCAGTTCACACAGATAGCTGCCTCAGCCTCAGAGCCTCCTGACTGGGCCCTGTTTACACCTCCACACAGGAATACACACGCAAGCCTCCTGACTGGCCCTGTTTACACCTCCACACAGGAATACACACCCAGAGCCTCCTGACTGGCCCTGTTTACACCTCCACACAGGAATACCACTCAGAGCCTCCTGACTGGGCCCTGTTTACACCTCCACACAGGAATACACACCAGAGCCTCCTGACTGGGCCCTGTTTACACCTCCACACAGGAATACACACTCAGAGCCTCCTGACTGGGCCCTGTTTACACCCCCACACAGATACACAATCAGAGCCTCCTGACTGCCCTGTTTACACCTCCACACAGGAATACACACGCTCCTCCTGACTGGGCCCTGTTTACACCTCCACACAGGAATACACACTCAGAGCCTCCTGACTGGGCCATGTTTACACCTCCACACAGGAATACACACTCAGAGCCTACGAGGCTTAACTCCACTTTGCGAGTTTCCTCTTAATTAAAAAAATATTTACTTTTGAGATGTGGTATCCACTCGGCTCAATGCCTCTCCGATCAAAGGTGGGTCCATCTGCTCCGTTCCCGAAGTGTGGTCTCCCTGAGATCCAAAGTTTGAGCGATCCCTTGTGGAGCGATCCCATTTACCCAGGTCGTCAGGAGCGTTTACCAAGTGAAGATTCACATTGTGTACACTTTGTGTAGAGACCAGGGTCTGGCCCTGGGGTCATCTCTCCCTGGTACCATGTAGAACAGAAACATTAACTCATGCTCGGGAATGCGGTCTCTTTAGGTTTTAATCACCCAAAAGACATTGTAAATCACCTGTCAGTGTTATCTCCCAGAGGCCCATCCTCAGTAGAACACACAGACACAATAGTTCTAAGAACCCTCTATTCTGTTGCATAAAACAACCATTTGATGCAATAAAAGTATTATAACATAATCTTGCAGTTTTGCTCTGTGTCCACTGAAAGTTGACTAGTAACAACAACTGGGACCTAAAAGACACCCACCATGAGACCCACTAAATCTGCCCAAGAAGAGGCAAACAAAAGAAAAACCCACACCAAACTTAAAGACAGGAAGCAAACCAAAAAGGTGGAGCAACTAAAGGTGTTGACTCTCCACATCTATCAAGACAACTAGAGCACTGGGCCAGACACTCTTAAATAGAACCTGGACCAGCTCAGGTGAAACACCTTCCCACTAACGAGATGGACAAGCCAGCACAGGTGTAACACATACTGACTAACGAGGTGACACCAATCAGTGCACCCTACGTGCTAACGAGCTAGACTGGCTTACGTGCTAACGAGCTATACGTCCAACCTCAAAACATAAATGGAAAAACCAAAAACTGTATCACCTTCCCCCTTAAGAGAACAAATATATCCTATATTTCTGTTGGACGAGTTTGCTCACCACCAACAGAAAACAACTTCCATTTCACATTATAATCAACTACAATGCTTCACCTTCACCAATATAAACATGGTGTCTACTGGCTGTCAACAATTAAAAACAAGACAAAAACATTTTTTCCCCACTAGCTTCTAGAACTCTCGTCTTCCTAAAACTCACTAGCTTCTAGAACTCTCGTCCCCTTGGAACGAGCACAAACAAAACTAAATCTCCAATACAGGAAAAACGTGCAGTCAAAATAAATTGTGATCCATGACAACTCACTGCCTAAACGCAAAATCTTTTGACTGCCCACCCTTGATACAATCAGCAACCAAGTTGTCCTTATCACAGGCATGTCTGATTTCAAGAGGAAACTCCTGCAATATCCGTAGTAACTTTCCACCTTACTGCGGAGCTTCTCTCTCTTTTCAGGGTTCGCTAGATAGGCATGTTGTTGGATCGGGGCCCAGTCCCCAATGTCATGCTCTAGTACACAGGTGTCAAACTCATTCCACGGGGGCCGAGTGTCTGCGGGTTTTCGCTCCTCCCTTGTACTTGATTGATGAATTAACATCACTAATTAGTTAGGAACTCCCCACACCTGGTTGTCTAGGGCTTTATTGAAAGGAAAAACCAAAAACCTGCAGACACTAGGCCCTCCGTGGAATGAGTTTGACACCCCTGCTCTAGTACATTTGGGTTGGCACATCTGAGAATTAACTCTGATGTTCTAAAAGCAGGGAAACAATGTCAATATAATTGTACCAAATTGTCAGTTGGTTGCATAAATAATAATCATTACTAAATGTTACATGAATTGGAAATATTAAATATTTGGTTACATAGTCTTATTTTGAACGGCTTTTCAATNGTTGGTTGCATAAATAATAATCATTACTAAATGTTACATGAATTGGAAATATTAAATATTTGGTTACATAGTCTTATTTTGAACGGCTTTTCAATTACATTTTGCTAGGTGGGATAGCCCCAGTGACCAAATCAATAACCAATAGTTTGGGATAAATCCCAATAAACAACAGTTTGGGATAAATTGAAAACCTAAACATAACAGGTGCTATTTACACACAAACACATGCCACAATAATCATATTACTTGTATTTATTTGAACAAGCTCCTTATAAACTGCACAAGCACCAGAAACACTGTTGTTTTGACAAGAAGCAATAAATCACTGATATCGATTAGGGGGGAAATCAGGTTGTTCGTGCTGTTGAAACTAACACAACTAAACAAAACACATTGAAATGGGAGATCTCTTTTACCTCACTGGTTAGAGGACAACCTGCAGAAGACAGTCAGCTACATTTTGGAGTGATGCATTTAAATTTAGGGGTCGCTAAACAAAGGAACGCAACACTTATTTGTCATCCCTCATCGATATCATGTTGAAATCAATTGTGCCGAGAGGAGGGAGATGAGTTTGCACATCCTGTTAAAACTAACAGCTCAAAAACCACACGGAATCTGGGAATAATGTGTACATCACTGGTTAGAGGACAATTTGTAAAAATTGTCCGCTAGCTACATTTTGAAGTGTTGCATTTTGATTCAAGTGGGTCACCAACATGGTAAGTGTAACACAGCTCTTTTTGTGTTAGTCACTTTTTGTTAAATCACATAAATAGTACTCTTTCAATTCAGAGCCTAGATTTTTTCCAAGGCTAATATCCATATCACGCTGAAATCAATTGAATGGGGCAAACGTTTAGGGTTTTACATTGTGAAATTCCTTAAAATAGTCCTACTACAAAGTTAAAAACATTCTACATCGTGACATTTTTTCATTGACATCATGAAACAACTCCTTCATGTATTTTCTGATGTTTAATCAGAGATCTTTTATCAGAGTATCTCTTCTCACATTGATCACAGCTATGAGGTTTCTCTCCTGTGTGTATTCTCTGGTGTAGAGTCAGACTTCCAGATGTAGTAAAACTCTTCCCACATTGACCACAGATATAAGGTTTCTCTCCTGTGTGTGTTCTCTGGTGCACTGTCAGCTCTCCAGATTGGCCAAAACTCTTCCCACATTGATCACAGCTATAAGGTTTCTCTCCTGTGTGTGTTCTCTGGTGCACTGTCAGCTCTCCAGATTGGCCAAAACTCTTCCCACATTGATCACAGCTGTAAGGTTTCTCTCCTGTGTGTGTTATCTGGTGTTGAGTCAGATGGCAAGATTGACCAAAACTCTTCCCACATTGATCACAGCTGTAAGGTTTCTCTCCTGTGTGTGTTCTCTGGTGCACTGTCAGCTCTCCAGATTGACCAAAACTCTTCCCACATTGATCACAGCTGTAAGGTTTCTCTCCTGTGTGTGTTCTCTGGTGCACTGTCAGATCTCCAGATTGACGAAAACTCTTCCCACATTGACAACAGCTATAAGGTTTCTCTCCTGTGTGTGTTCTCTGGTGCACTGTCAGATCTCCAGAATGACCAAAACTCTTCCCACATTGATAACAGCTAAAAGGTTTCTCTCCTGTGTGTGTTCTCTGGTGCACTGTCAGCGCTCAGATTGGCCAAAAACTCTTCCCACATTGATCACAGCTATGAAATTCTCTCCTGTGTGTGTTCTTTGTGTCGAGTCAGAATGCTAGATGCAGCAAAACTCTTCCCACATTGACCACAGATATAAGGTTTCTCTCCTGTGTGTGTTTCTTGGTGCACTGTCAGGTCTCCAGATTGACGAAAACTCTTCCCACATTGACAACAGCTATAAGGTTTCTCTGCTGTGTGTTCTCTGGTGCACTGTCAGATCTCCAGATTGACCAAAACTCTTCCACATTGATAACAGCTATAGTTTTCTCTCCTGTGTGTGTTCTCTGGGTGCACTGTCAGCTCTCCAGATTGACCAAAACTCTTCCCACATTGACCACGATATAGGTTTCTCTCCTGTGTGTGTTCTCTGGTGACCTGTCAGCGCTCCAGATTGGCCAAACTCTTCCACATTGATCACAGCTATAAGGATTCTCTCCTGTGTGTGTTCTCTGGTGGCACTGTCAGATCTCCAGATTGACGAAAACTCTTCACATTGATCACAAGCTATAAGGTTTCTCTCCTGTGGTGTGTTCTCTGGTGCACTGTCAGCTGCCAGATTGACGAAAACTCTTCCCACATTGATCACAGCTATAGATATTTCCTCCTGTGTGTGTTTTTCTGATGAATTTTAATGCCTGTGGATCTCTGCAGGTGTTTTTTGAAGGTGTTCTGATCTGGAGAGACTCTTCTCTGCCTCTTCAGCATCACAAGGTTGTTGAGGCTCCCCAGAGGATCCACGACAGTCACGTCTCTCTCCTGTGTGAATGACAAAGTAATACAGATGGTTAAAGGCCCACAACAGCAGAAATCCACTGCAAAAGGTGATAGCACAGGTAGCCATGATGTTGTACAACAATTGACGTCTGTAATGAATGTAATGATTATTTGACATTTGTCTTAAAATGAGCAAGAATAGTCATATTTTGTCTTGTTTTCACATTAGTAGAAACATCTAAGATTGTAGACTAGAAATAAGATATTCATGTTGTTGAAACTCTAAGCGGTGTGCCAGACGACTTTTGGTCTCCAATATAGGCCCCTTTCTGTGTTTGCAAAAATTGCGGCACGAGGGCAATTTGATTGCAGAAACTCCTTCCTGCTAATGAGGAAACCGATAGTCATGGATGTACTATATCTGCCTGGAGCAAAAATGGTGAGCCAAGATTTTAGTTTCTCACAATGTATTCTGAATGTGAATGGGGGAAAACTCAGGGGAGTAACCTCTATTTACAGGTTGCTTATGAGTGCATTTCACACTACTTTGGATTATAATTGTAAGGCTCGTTTGAATGTCCTGCTTAATATAATGTTTGCTAAAGTTAAGATTTTTTTTGTATTTTTTATTTCACCTTTATTTAACCAGGTAGGCCAGTTGAGAACAAGTTCCCATTTACAACTGTGACCTGGCCAAGATAAAACAAAGCAGTGCGACAAAAAAACAGAGTTACACGTGGGATAAACAAAAGTACAGTCAATAACACAATAGAAAAATATATATACAGTGTGTGCAAATGGAGTAAAGAGGTAAGGCAATAAATAGGCCATAGTAGCGAAGTAATTACAATTTAACAAATTAACACTGGAGTAATAGATATGCAGATGATGTGCAAGTAGAAATACTGGTGTGCAAAAGAGCAAAAAAAAACATGGGGATGAGGTAGGCAGTTGGATGGGCTATTTACAAATGGGCTGTGTACAGCTGCAGCAATTGGTAAGCTGCTCAGATAGCTGGTGCTTAAAGTTAGTGAGGGAGATATAAGTCCCCAACTTCAGCGATTTTTGCAATTCGTTCCATTCATTGGCAGCAGAGAACTGGAAGGAAAGGCGGCCAAAGAGGTGTTGGCTTTGGGGATGACCAGTGAGATATACCTCCTGGAGCGCGTGCTATGGGTGGGTGTTGCTATGGTGACCAGTGAGCTGAGTTAAGGGGGAGCTTTCCCTAGCAAAGACTTATAGATGACCTGGAGCCAGTAGGTTTGGCGACGAATATGTAGCGAGGGCCAGCCATTCTAAGTCAGAACCGTCCAGAGTAGTGATGCTAGTCGGGCGTGCGGGTGCGGGCAGCGATCGGTTAAAGAGCATGCATTTAGTTTTACTTGCGTTTAAGAGCAGTTGGAGGCCACAAAAGGAGTGTTATATGGCATTGAAGCTCGTTTGGAGGTTTGTTAACACAGTGTCCAAAGAAGGGCCAGATGTATACAGAATAGCCCGAGAATTGAACCCTGTGGCACCCCCATAGAGACTGCCAAAGGTCCGGACAACAGGCCCTCCGATTTGACACACTAAACACTATCAGAGAAGTAGTTGGTGAACCAGGTGAGGCAGTCATTTGAGAAACCAACTATTAATCTACAAACAATAGAATCCTCATTAAATCTACACACAATGGAATCCTCAATAATTAACACAAATGTGAAAACAGGTAAAAGAAAACACATACTTACTTAGAGATCTTGTTTCAGAGGGGTGTCATC
Organism: Salvelinus sp. IW2-2015; assembly: GCF_002910315.2. NCBI lineage: Eukaryota > Metazoa > Chordata > Actinopteri > Salmoniformes > Salmonidae > Salvelinus > Salvelinus sp. IW2-2015. The sequence goes on from NW_019945197.1 coordinate 14,727, forward strand.
AATAGCCCATAATGACAACAGATAATAAACAGAAATACCTTATTTACATAAGTATTCAGACCCTTTGCTATGAGACTCGAAATTGCTTTCAGGTGCATCTTGTTTCCATTAATCATCCTTGAGATGTATCTACAACTTGTTCGGAGTCCACCTGTGATAAATTCAATTGATTGGATATGATATGGAAGGCACACACCTGTCTATATAAGGTCCCAGAGTTGACAGAGCATATCAGAGAAAAAAAACAACCAATGAGGTCGAAGGAATTGTCCGTAGAGCTCCAAGACAGGAGTGTGTRGAGGCATAGATCTGGGGAAAGGTTCCCAAGAACACAGTGGCCTCCATCATTCTTAAATTGAATAATCTTCCTAGAGCTGGTCACCCGGCCAAACTGAGCGATTGGGMGAGAAGGGCCTTGGTCAGGGAGGTGACCAAAAACCTGATGGTCACTCTGACAGAGCTCCAAAGTTCCTCTGTGGAGATYTGAGAACCTTCCAGAAGGACAACCATCTCTGCAGCACTCCACCAATCAGACATTTCTGGGAGAGTGGCCAGATGGAAACCACTCCTTTTGTGCAGGGTATCACTGTTGTTGTGTTTGTTGGCAGGGTTATCACTGTTGTTGTGTTGTGCAGGGCCATCATTGTTGTTGTTTGTTGTGTGCAGGTATTCACTGTTGTTTGTTGTTTGTGCAGGGTATCACTGTTGTTGTTGTTGTGAAGGGTATCACTGTTGTTCTGTTGTTTGGTGCAAGGGCATCATTGTTGTGTGTTGTTGTGCAGGGTATCACGTTGTTGTTTGTTGGTGAGGGGTATCATTGTTGGTTGTTGTTTGTGCAGGCATCAATTGTTGTTGTTGTTTGTGCAGGGTAATCACTGTTGTTGTGTTGGTGCAGGGTATCACTGTTGTTTTGTTGAGATGCAGGTAGCACGTGTGTTGTGTGAGGGACAACTGTTGTTGGTTGGGCAGGGTATCACTGTTGTGTGTTGTTGGTGGCGTACACTGGTGTTGTGTGGGTATCACTGTTGTTGTTGGTTTGGTGCAGGTATCACTGTTGTTGATGTGTTGCGTGCAGGGTATCACTGTTGTTGTTGTGGTGGCAGGGTATCACTGTTGGTGTTGTTGGTGAGGTATCACTGTGTTTGTTGTTGTTGTGCAGGGTATCACTGTTGTTGTGTTGGTGCTAGGGTATCACTTTGTGTGCGGGTATCTTTTGTTGTTGTTTGTGCAGTGGTATCACGTTGTTGTTGTTGGTGAGGCACGTTGTGTGGCAGGTATCACTGTTGTGTTGTTTGGTGCAGGGTATCACTGTTGTTTATCTGCATGCAACAACAACAACAACAAAAAAACGGGTCCGGACCTGTAGCCCAGGATGGCTGATGGAACTCCTCAGCTGGCTTAGCTCCGGAATGATTTGAGTTTGCTCTCCGGGATCTGACGTTAAGCCAATATCACACGGTTTGCAGCTAGCTAGCTGCCGAAATCAAGGTGCAAATGTGCCAGAGCCTGCGGCCTTGGAAATCCGGGAAACTGAGAGAAAAAAAGTCCGCGGAATGCTCCCGGTCCGGGTCGCGTTGCCACACAGTGCCGGTAGATTATCGAGCTAAAGGAAATAGGCTTGATGACACAAAACGTGGGCCAAGCCTGAAACACCAACGCTAGCCAGCAAACCGGCTAATTTCTGGGCAGCTACAGATTAGCTCTGCTAGCTATCGATCGTTTTGTTAGCTTTTTTCTGGCTGCTTTCTGAATTAGCCCCTGGCTAGCTTTCTACGGGATGGTTTCAATTTGAGGTAAATAATGACTTTTTTGTAATATTGGTGAAAGCGGGTTGCAGGAAAGCTTTTGCAGGAAATGCTTTTGTAGTTGAGTTCTTGGATAATAAAATATATAAAAGACTATGGCGAAGAAAGGTGTAATATATTATATATACAGGACCATCGACAATACGAACAAGTGACGTCTGAACTGCTAAGCCATCTTGGAAGAGTAACATTCCATACAATGTTGCATTCCATTTTTGAAAGTCATTTTCATTGAAAGACAATGAAAAGTTATTATATTATGGAAATAAAATTTTAAATCAAGGCTGAGGCTCAAATAGTGCCTTTCACTTTACTTAAAGTGTAGGAAGCAGTGGAGTAAAAACAATTTTACTCACCAGTGTAACAACAGCCATTGCCTTTAAAGTCCCACCATGATGATGTATGTACACCATGTAGGAGCAGTATTAGGACCTAAGTCTGTTCATTATATACATCTAACATGATGTATTGTTACACTCCATGTAGGAGCAGTTATAGACCTATGTCTTGTTCATTATATACCTACATGATGTATTGTTAACACCCATGTAGGAGCAGTATAGGACACTAGTCTGTTCATTATATACATCCTACATATGTATTGTTACACCAGGTAGGAGCAGTATTGGACCTAGTCTGTTTCATTATATAACATCCTACATGATTGTATTATTAACACCATGTTAGGACAGTATAGACCTAGTCTGTTCATTAATATACATCGACATGAGTATGTTAACCATGTAGGATGCAGTATAGACCTAGTCGTTCATTATTATAATCTACATGATGTATTGTTACACCATGATAGGAGCAGTATAGACTAGTTCTGTTTCATTATATACAATCTACATGAGTATTGTTACACCAGACGTAGGAGCAGTATAGACCTAGTCTGTTTCATTATATACATCTATATTGAATGTTTGTTACATCCATGTAGGAGCAGTATAGACCTGTCTGTCATTATTACATCTACATGATGTATTGTTACACCAATGTAGGAGCGTATAGAACCGTAGTCTGTTCATTATATCATCTACCTGATGTATTGTTACACCATGTAGCGAGCATAGTAGAACCTAGTCTGCTTCAATTATATACATCTACATGGATGTAATTGTTACACCATGTAGGAGCGGTATACGACCGCTAGTCTGTTCATTTATATATTCTACATGAATGTATTGTACACCGTGTAGGAGCCGTATATAGACCTAGTCTGTTTCATTATATACAATCTACATGATGTATGTTACACCATGTAGTAGACAGTATAGACCTAGTCTGTTCATTAATATTATCATCTACATGATTATTGTTTCAGACCGTGTAAGGAGCGTACTAGACTAGTCTGTTTCATTAATAGTACATTCTACATGATGTAGTTGTTACACCATGTAGGAGCAGTATAGACCTAGTCGTTCATTATATACATCTACATGATGTGTTGTTACACCATGTAGGAGCAGTATGGACCTAGTCGTCATTATATACATCTAACATATGTATTGTTACACCAAGTAGTAGGAGTCAGTATAGACCTACAGTAGCTAGCTGCTAATTTAGATGTAGTATAACTTAATGAAACTGCCTTAAATATGCTGTGGTAAACATGTTTTATTCGCACATAATCAATCAACACATTCCTGTCTTTGAGTGTCTCAATATAATAGTATTATTTAATTAAATCCATTTACAATAATCTTGTCTGAAAATAAAATATGAATCCTCAACTGCGTTTCCCCTCCAGTCAGGCAGACGGCGATGTGCGTCTTTCAGGCGATGCTGCCAGCGTGACTTATAATCTAGTGGACGGTTCTTCATAAACAGCTCGTCAACCACCTCGGTAGCTTGCTAGCCAACATAGCCGAAAGATTCAAAGCTATTTATACGCTTTCGGTGTATATTACCTACTGTGTTTTAGCCACACTTAGGTCGTATCTACTTGTTAACCTATTTAATATTACGTTATTTTCTATTAGTCACTATAGTAGCTGGCTGGTAAGTTAGCATTAGCCTACGTCGCTAATGATAGCTAGCTAGCTAGCTAACATCCCGAACATGAGCTCACTAACATCCCCACTCTTGTTAAAGAAGAGGCGGTCTGCTGGACGGAGAAGAAGCTCTGGGCTGAACATTGTCGTGAAAGAGGAGAAGGAAGAGGAGGAGTAAAACAAGAAGTAGAGGGTGGGGCTGTGTAGAGTGAAAGAAGAAGAGAAAGACGTTTCAGTGAAAGAAGAAGAAGACGCGTTCAGAGTGAAAGAGGAAGAGGATGTACAGTAAAAGAAGAGGAGGAAGAGGAGAGAGGAGGATGAGGGAGAGATGACTGTCACATTGGAGGAAGAAGGGAGTTGAAGATCTGTTTAACACCAGTAAGTACCGTCTCTGCAGTCGTTGAACCAATATGCACGTAAAGGGGTTCTACACTTTAATGTTGTAGGAATGGCTGAAGCTACACTGTAACGTGTAGAACATCAAGAGTGGACCATCAACAAAACGTTAACAATTGATCAATGCATCCAATGACAATACCTGAAATACTGTAGTCCTCAATATCTCCTATTAGATTAGCCCAATATGTAGTCTTAAAGGGGCAATCAGCAGTTGTTACATCCATTTTGGGACTTATACATTAATGATATGTACCCATCTGTTTCTTTAAAGAATTCACGTATAAATGCCTCATGAAGCTTAGTTCAACTGTCGTACCCCATCAGAACTCAAATATAAATTATAAGCATTTTTTTACTCCAATGTTTGTCAGTAAATATAAACAAACACGGTATATCCTCAAAACCATGGTTAAAACTAGAATGTTGATATCATGGATGGTTGCATTTTTCTCCATCCCCATCCCTCAGCTTTTTACCGAAACAGGCAGGGAGTACACTTTGTTATTGTTTCTACTGCTGATTGCTGCCCCCGTTACTCCTCAAGGTCCAAGGACTGTATGTTATTTTCAGAGGTAGACTGACTCTGGCAGGTAAAATAGTCAAATATTCCATCTAAATGTGAATCCATTCTCAATTGCGATACATTTCTAGAAACATAAATCGCTGTACTTTCATATCAATTCAGAATAATTTCACACAATACTTTCATATCACATCAAAATAAGTAACCAGTCGCAATACCCCAAACGGTAAACCAAATTAGTTTCTCGTAATTTCACCTTCCTTTAGGCTTCTTTTTCTTCTTTGGACTTTATATGGCGGTTGGAAACCAACTTTAAGGTGCATTACGACCATCAACTGGACTGGAGTGTGACCTCAGTTCATCTTTCAATCACCCACGTGGGTATATACCAAGACAGTCATGAAGAGGGCACAACAAAACCTTTTCCCCCTCAGGAGACTGAAAAGATTGTCATGGGTCCCCAGATCCTCAAAAGGTAATACAGCTGCACCATCGAGAGCATCCTGGCCGGTTGCATCACCGCCTGTTTATGCAACTGCTCGGCATCTGACCCTAAGGCGCTACAGAGGGACAGCCCAGTACATCACTGTGGCCAAGCTTCATGCAGTCAAGTCTATGGTCCTCAGTTCATCTTTCAATCACCCATTATTATTACTTTTTATTTTAGTCTACTTGGTAAATATTTCTTCTTCTTGAACTGCACTGTTGTTAAGGGCTTGTAAGTAAAGCATTTCACGGTAAAGTCTAATTTTGGTGTATGACGATTTGTAAAAAAAACGGTTTGTCATAAACACATATATATATATTTTTTTTTAAATGTTGCTGACACCTCTCCCCAGAGGTGTCTCATTATTGGGATTCATTGCTGATTCCTACCTGTAGCTCACTATGAGGTGTCTAGTGATACTTTTTTTCTACTTTTTGTTACTTTAAAGCCTTATTCTAAATTTGATTAAACAACTTATGGCTGAGGGCAGTATTTTGTCACTTTATATTCTTAAAATTATAAAATATTTTTTCCCCTCTTTCATTTAGCTGCAGATCCTTCCTAGCTCTGTCAAGTTGGATGGGGAACATCACTGCACAGCTATTTTCAGTTCTCTCCAGAGATGTTAGATCGGGCTCAAGTCCTGGCTCTGGCTATGTCACTCAAGGACATTCAGAAACTTCTACCGAAGCCACTCCTGCGTTGTCTTGGCTGTGTGCTTACGGTCGTTGTCCTATTGGATGGTGAACCTTTGCCCCAGTCTGAGGTCCGAGCACTCTGGAGCAGCGTCTTCATCAAGGATCTCTCTGCACTTTGCTCCGTTAATATTTCCCTCCATCCTGACTAGTCTCCAAGTCCCTGCTGCTGAAAAACATCCCCACAGCATGATGCTGCCACCACCATGCTTCACCGTAGGGATTGCCAGGTTTCCTCCAGACGTGACTCTTGGCATTCAGGCCAAAGAGTTCCATCTTGGTTTCATCAGACCAGAGAATCTTGTTTCTCATGGTCTGAGAGTCGTTAAGGTGCCTTTTTTCAAACTCCAAGTGGTCTGTCATGTGCCTTTTACTGGAGGAAGT
>NW_019945197.1:22187-29255 GCF_002910315.2 Salvelinus sp. IW2-2015
CTTAATTCCCTGCCAGTACATGTCAGCTGAGTCGTATGAGCCTCGGTTTAAAAGTAGTGCACTAAATAGGAATAGGCTCTGGTCTAAAGTAGTGCACTATATAGGAATAGGGTGCTCATTTGGGACGCGGATGGGAAAGAGGGCGAGGGCATGCTCAGTCAGCTGAGCGCTAACGTGAAAGGGGATACATTCGTTTTGAAAGGAATATCAGTGATATAATCAACATTCTACTCTAATGAAGATCCTCCATGTTGTCATTGGAAGGCGCTAATTGACCGGAGGAGTGATAGGAAGGAGGGATGGAAATTCACAGAACTAAAATGGGGGGTGGAAGAAGTGTCTGGATGGAGGATAAGGGGGGGAGGAGTGTCTGGATGGAGGATGAGGGGGGAGGAGTTCTGGATGGAGATGAGGGGGGAGGTCTGATGAGATGAGGGGGGGGGGTGTCTGGAGAGGGATGAGGGGGGAGAGTGTCTGGATGGAGGAATGAGGGGGGGAGTGTCTGGATGGAGGATGAGGGGAGGAGTGTCTGGATGGAGGATGAGGGGGTGTCTGGATGGAGGGATGAGGGGGAGCAAGTTCTGATGAGGGATGAGGGGGGGGTTGTCTGATGAGGATGAGGGGGGAGGAGTGTCTGGATGGATGGATGAGGGGGGGAGTTCTGGATGAGGGATGGGGGGGGGAAGTGTCTGGATGGAGGGATGAGGGGGGGTTGCTGGAATGAGGGATAGGGGGAGAGTGTCTGGATGAGGGATGAGGGGGGTTGTCCTCATGAGGATGAGGGTTGAGTGAGTGTCTGGTGGAGGATGGGGGGGGGTGGGGTTGAGAGGAGAGAACCTCCTGCAAATGTACGGCCATATTAGAGACACATTTTCCACAGATCACTCAGGCCACAAACAACATTGATAAACTGCCATATCTCCAGACTCCCACAGCAGCAAGAATGTTCTGCCCGTTGCCCTGAAAACAGACGCGGTGGAGCACAAACACATTGTAAATACCACCTATCCTTATTTGGTATCGACCCCTACCGGTCCTACTACAACTCATCTCAACTAGAATATTAACACTTGAAATGTCTGTCTATTTCAAATCTTTTTCAGTAGAATGGTAACTGTTACATTTCTGTTAATTTCTAATGAATTACTGTTAATAGAGCCCTTTGAATTGAATTGAAATGAATTGAGAGACAGAGAGAGAGAGAGAAATGTCAACTCCTGCAGTTTTCTGATGAATAGGCAAGCAAATTGTTTTTTGACAAGTTACGAGCTGGGTAATGCAGTCCTTTAGAGAGACGGGAGGAGGGCCAAACACTCAGGAGAATACCAGGAGAGAACCAGAGAGAGCTGGGTGAGGGGAGTGAAATACCAGGAGAGAACCAGAGAAGAGGTGGGTGAGGGGAGGAGAATACCAGGAGAGACACAGAGAGAGTGGGTGAGGGAGTGAAATACCAGGAGAGAACCAGAGAGAGTGGGTGGAGGGCAAACACACAGGAAAATACCAGGAGAGACCAGAGAGAGGTGGGTGAGGGAGTAAATACCAGAGAAACCAGAGAGGAGGTGTGAGGGGAGTGAAATACCAGGAGAGAACCAAGAGAGAGGGGGAGGGGAGTGAAAACCAGAGAGAACCAGAGAGAGTGGGGTGTGAAGGCAAACACACAGAGAGAATACCAGAGAGAAACCAGAGAGGAGGTGGGTGAGGGAGTGAAATACCAGGAGAGAACCAGAGAGAGAGGGGTGAGGGGGAGTGAAATACCAGGAGAGAAACAGAGAGAGAGGGGTGGAGGGAGTGAAATACGGAGAGAACCAGAGAGAGGTGGTGGAGGCAAACACACAGGAGAAATACCAGGAGAGAAACCAGACTATTTTGAAGTAAACAAATCTACACATCTTACAATCACAATCACAAAAAACATTTTATAGTTGAGGATGACCTTACAGCCAATTGAATGAGATAACTGTGTTAAATGTCATTGCCTCAGTAACTGTTGACTGACATTGTCTTTCAGTATGCAGCGTACTGTAGAAGAGACAGGTGGCAGAGAGGGCTGTTTTTCTATCGTAGCCTCACATCTGAAGAGTCACGCTTTCATAGCCAATTAGGCCTCCAGCCAGACAAGCTGTCCAGGAAACGACTGGCTACCCACAGATAGCGGACACCGTTGACACAGACAGACAAGCGGACTGGATGTACAGAGAGACAGGAACAAGACAGACGAACTGATGGACGGAGAGACAGACAAGACGGACTGGATGGACGGAGAGACAGACAGCACGGAACTGATGGACGGAGAGACAGACAGACAGACGACTGGAGACGGAAGACAGACAGACAGACGAACTGATGACGGAGAGACAGACAGACAAGACACATGGACGGATGGCTAACGAACTACGACAACGGACAAGACAGACAGATAGACAGTGACAACATACCGTTAGGATGTTTGAACAAAAACAGGCTGATAACGATTGGTGGCAGTGCCCCAAGAACCAGGGACACAGAGCATCACCAACAGTGCAGAACAGAGTAGGAGTGAGAGGAGTCAGGAGTGAGGGAGGACGGGAGGAGGGAGGCGGCGACGGACACACCACACACACACAACACACACACACACACACACACACCACACACACACACAAACACACACACACACACACACACACACACACACACACCACCCACACACACACACACACACACACACACACACAGACACACACACACACACACACACACACACCAGCGGTTTATTGGAGGGGATGTTTGTTGGAGGAGTTTATTGAGGGGAGTTTATTGGAGAGTTTAGGGGAGTGGTTTATTAGGGGGATGGTTTATTGGAGGGGCGAGATGTGGTTTATTGAGGGAGTGGTGTATTGAGGGAGTGGTGTATTGGAGGGGAGTGGTTTTATTGGAGGAGTGTTATTTGGAGGTGGTTATGAATGGGGAGTGGTAATTGGAGGGGTGGTTATTGGAGGGGGAGTGGTTTTTGGAGGGGATTGGTTATTGAGTGGAGTGGTTTGAACTTGGGAGGGGATGGCCTGTATTGGAGGAGATGGTTTCTTTAAGGGGAGTGGTTTATTGGAGGGAGTGGTTTATGAGGGGATTGGTTTACTGGAGGGGATGTGGTTTATTGGAGGGGGATGGTTTATTGGAGGGGGTAGTTTGAAGGGATGTGTGTATTGAGGGGAGTGGTTATTGGAGGGGAGGGTTTATTGGAGGGAGTGGTTATTGGAGGAGTGTTTATTGGAGGGGGAGTTTATTGGAGGGGAAAGTTTATTGGAGGGACGGTTTATTGGAGGGGAGTGGTTATTAGAGGGGGAGTGTTATTGGAAGGAGGTTTATGGGGGATGGTTTATTGGAGGGGATGGTTATTGAGGGGAGTGGCAATTAGCAATTAGTACTAAGACGCTCGAAACAAAGACAGTTCTACTGAGTTTGTTCTACTGAGTTGTTCTACGAGTTGTTCTGCTGAGTTGTTCTGCGAATAGTTCTGTTGAGTTGTTCTGCTGAGTTGTTCTACTGAGATGTTCTGCTGAGTTGTTCTACTGAGTTGTTCTGTTGAGTTGTTCTGCTGATTGTTCTGCTTGAGTTTTCTACTGAGTTGTTCTGTTGAGTTGTTTCTGTTGAGTTGTTCTGTTGAGTTGTTCTGCTGAGTTGTTCTGTTGAGTTGTTCTGTTGAGTTGTTCTGTTGAGTTGTTCTGTTGAGTTGTTCTACTGAGTTGTTCTGCCTGAGTTGTTCTGCTTGAGTTGTTCTACGAGTTTTTCTGTTGAGTTGTTCTGCTGAGTGTTCTGCTGAGTTTCTCTGAGTTTGTTCTTGAGCTGTTTCTTATTGTTCTGTTGATGTCTGTGAGTTGTTCTAGTGTTGTTAGTGTTCTGTTCAGTTGTTCTACGAGTTGTTCTGTTGAGTTGTTCTTGAGTGTTTACTGAGTGTTCTACGGTTGTTCTACGAGTGTCTACTGAGTGTTCTACTGAGTTGTTCTGTTGAGTTGTTCTGTTGAGTTGTTCTACTGAGTTGTTTGCTGAGTCTGTTCTACTGAGTTGTTCTACGGAGTTGTTCTATCGGAGTTGTTCTACTGAGTTGTTCTACTGATTGTTCTGTTTGAGTTGTTCTACTGAGTTGTTCCTGCTGAGTGTTTACTAGTTGTTCACGAGATGTTCTGTTGAGTTGTTCTGTTGAGTTGTTCTACTGAGATTTGTCTCTGCTGAGTTGTTCTAACTGAGTTGTTCTGATTGAGTTGTTTCTGCTGAGTTGTTCTACTGAGTTGTTCTACTGAGTTTTCCAGGAAGGAAAGAGAGGAAGACTCCACACCTCTCCACACAATCTCACCTAGTTATTTTCTAATGTTTTCATTGAGCTTTCTGTAGTTTTGGCTACTATGTGTGTTTTTCGTATATTGTACCTATTTGCTCCTCTCCCTGTAGACTTACAGATGCTCTCTCTCTGTAGACTTTACAGATTGCTCTCTCCCTGTAGACTTTACAGATGCTCCTCTCCCTGTAGACTTACAGATGCTCCTCTCCCTGTAGACTTTACAGATGCTCCCTCCTGTAGACTTTACAGATGCTGTCTCCCTGTAGACTTTGCAGATGCTCCTCTTCCTTAGGCTTTACAGATGCTTCTCTCCCTGTAGACTTTAGATGCTCCCTCCCTGTAGACTTCAGATGCTCCTCTCCCTGTAGACTTTAACCGATGACTGCGTTCTCTCCTGTAGACTTTGCAGATGCTCCTCTCCTGTAGACTTTACAGATGCTCCTCTCCCTGTAGACTTTACAGATGCACCTCTCCTGTAGACTTTACAGGGGCTGTCTCCCCTGTAGACTTTGCAGATGCTCTACCCCCTGTGACTTTATAAGATGCGTCCCTCCCTATAGACTTTACAGATGCTCCTCCCCCTGTGGACTTTAGAGATGCTCCCAACCTTGTTGGCATTACAGATGCTCCTCACCCCCCTGCAACCCTTCTACGTTCGTGTACCCTGCACGCATGAGCCATGTGGAATTCCGGGTCTCTAGTAACGTTTGGAACTGCCCGATCTGTGACCAAGAACCCCAAGTTCATCTCTGCCTTTTGCTGCTTTTCAGTCCTTTGACTTGTTGTCCCTGATGGAGACATGGATGAGCCCAGAGAACACTGCTACTCCAGCAGCTCTCTCGTCATCCGACTACGTTTCCTCTCGTAGTCCGAGAGCATCTGGTTGTCATGGTGACGGCACAGGGCACATCATTTCTCCTAAATGGAGCTTTTTTTTTTTTTTTCCTCCCTCTCTCACCTGTCCATCTCCTAATTTGAATTATATGCTGTCACTGTCACTTGTCCACTAAAACTTAACGTTGTTGTCATCTATCGCCCACCAGGTGTCCTTGGAGACTTCCTCAATGAGCTGGACACCTTGATGAGCTCATTCCTTGACGATGACTCACCGCCCTTCGTACTTGGCGACTTCAACCTCCCGACGCCTGCCTTCGATTCATTTCTTTTCAACTCTCTTTTTCCCCTCCTTGCCTCTTTTGACCTCACCCTTTCCCAATCTCATCCAACTCCAACAAGGCAGGCAATACGCTTGACCTCATCTTCACTAGAGGTTGTTTTAATCTCACTGTAACCCCCCTCCAGGTCTCTGATCACTACTTAGTTTCCTTTTCTCTCCATTTCTTCTCCAACCCTAACCCCTCAGCCCCTTATCCAGATGGTCATGGGTCGTCGCAATCTTTGTATTCTCTTTCCTCTTCTATTCTATCATCTCTCCCTTCTGCTAAATCCTCTCTGATGTCTTCTGATTCTGCCTCATCGACTCTACTCTCCTCCCTTTCCGCATACTATGACTCTCGCTGTCCCCTTTCCTCCTGGCTCGGCCTTCCCCTCTTGCTCCGTGGCTGTGTGGCTTATTGTGTGCTTACAGAACAGGGCTGCGGGCAGCTGAGATACTCATTGTGAGTTTACAGAACAGGGCTGTACTGCAGCTGAGATACTCATTGTGAGTTTACAGAACAGGGCTGTGGGCAGCTGAGATACTCATTGTGAGTTTACAGAACAGGGCTGTGGGCAGCTGAGATACTCATTGTGAGTTTACAGAACAGGCTGTGTGGCAGCTGAGATACTCATTGTGAGTTTACAGAACAGGGCTGTGGGCAGCTGGATACTCATTGTGAGTTTACAGAACAGGGCTGTGGGCAGCTGAGATACTCATTGTGAGTTTACAGAACAGGGCTGTGGGCAGCTGAGATACTCATTGTGAGTTTACAGAACAGGGCTGTGGGCAGCTGAGATACTCATTGTGAGTTTACAGAACAGGGCTGTGGGCAGCTGAGATACTCATTGTGAGTTTACAGAACAGGGCTGGGCAGCTGAGATACTCATTGTGAGTTTACAGAACAGGGCTGTATGCAGCTGAGATACTCATTGTGAGTTTACAGAACAGGGCTGTGGGCAGCTGAGATACTCATTGTGAGTTTACAGAACAGGGCTGTATGCAGCTGAGATACTCATTGTGAGTTTACAGAACAGGGCTGTGGGCAGCTGAGATACTCATTGTGATCTTACAGAACAGGGCTGTGGCCGCTGAGATACTCATTTGAGTTTACAAGAACAGGGCTGTATGCAGCTGAGTACTCATTGATTTACAAGAACAGGGCTGGCAGCTGAGCTGAAATTAAGTAAAACTAAACTTCCGGAGGACCTATCATCCTTCCCCTCCCTCCACTCTACCTTCTCTTCTGTATCCACTGCTAAACCACTTTCTATTGTTCTAAATTTCAAGCTTCTGCCTTTTAAAAACGTCTTTAGGGTTGGTGGGTCCCCTGCGGGACGGTTGAGCTAACGTAGGCTAATGCGGATTAGCATGAGTTTGCAAGATAACAAGAACATTTCCCGGACATAGACACTCATAGAGATGGCCACATAGGAATGGCATTTTCTTTCCGATGGACGACGCAGATCTAGCGTTGAACCAACATCTTTATCGATGAAGACTTCTTCTGAAAAGTCTCAAAAAAAGGAACTGCTGACACAACTAGCTGAAGAAAAACAAAAAAAAGGCAAAATCGCATAGCTGAATAGTCTATCAG
>NW_019945197.1:32289-33458 GCF_002910315.2 Salvelinus sp. IW2-2015
GTCCACTGATTCGACACACACATATTTACTCTACTTTGTTCATGTATTTCACCTGATGTAATGGAGGTGATGGAGGTAATCGGTAACGTAAAGATATCAGCAGCAGGTCATGATGAGATCGGTGTCTCTTTGGTGAAATCAGGGTTGCGCGTTATATGTTCAGAAAACCACAGCCTCGTTCCGATCCTGAAAGGCAGAAGAAAATTCCCAAACGTATCAGATTCAAAAATATTACTAATATTAATATTAAAATATTTATAATCATGCAATCACGAGTGAAATATACCAAAACACAGTTTAGCTTGTTGTTAATCCACCTATCGTGTCAGATTTTGAAAGCAATCCAAGCTTTTGTGAGTGTATCAATCAATGCTAGAACAGCTAGCCCCAAATTAGCATGGTCACGAAAGTCAGAAAAGCAATAAAATTAATCGCTTACCTTTGATAATCTTCGGATGTTTGCACTCACGAGACTCCCAGTTACACAATAAATGTTATTTTTGTTCGATAAATATTACTTTTATAACAAAAAAACGCCATTTGGGTTGCGCGTTATGTTCAGAAAACTACAGCCTCGTTCCGTTCGACGAAAATTCCAAAAAGTATCCGTAATGTTCGTAGAAACATGTCAAATGTTTTTTATAATCAATCCTCAGGTTGTTTTTAACATACATAATCGATAATATTTCAACTGGACCGTAAACCTATTCAATAAGAGAGAATGAAAATGGAGAGCTACCCCCCTCGCGCGCAGGAACTAATCAAAGGACACCTGACTAGTTTTGAAAAATCTCGCTCATTTTTCAAAATAAAAGCCTGAAACTATGTCTAAAGCCTGATCACAGCCTGAGGAAGTCATTGGAAAATGAATCTGGTTGATACCCTTTTAAATGGAAGAAAGACGGGCAATGAAATAAAGACGGGCAAAAAAAAATAAAAAAATAAAAATCACTTCCGGGTTAGATTTCCTCAGCTTTTCGCCTACAAAATCAGTTCTGTTATACTCACAGACAATATTTTGACAGTTTTGGAAATTTTAGAGTGTTTTCTATCCTAATCTGTAAATTATATGCATATTCTACGATCTGGACCTGAACAATAGTCCGTTTACCTTGGGAGCGTTATTTAAAAAAAAAAAAAAAAAAAAAATCTGACCCCTAGCGTCAAGA
>NW_019945197.1:33483-44763 GCF_002910315.2 Salvelinus sp. IW2-2015
TAATTAGCAATTAGTACTAAGACCGCTGCCGAAACAAAGACAGTTCTACTGAGTGTTTCTACTTGAGTGTTTATCTGAGTTGTTCTGCTGAGTTGTTCTGCGGAATAGTTCTGTTGAGTTGTTCTGCTGAGTTGTTCTACTGAGATGTTCTGCTGAGTTGTTCTACTGAGTTGTTCTTTGAGTTGTTCTGCTGAGTTGTTCTGTTGAGTTGTTCTACTGAGTTGTTCTGTTGAGTTGTCTGTTGAGTTGTTCTGGGTTGAGTTGTTCTGGCTGAGTTTCTGTTGAGTTGTTCTGTTGATTGTTCTGTTGAGTTGTTCTGTTGAGGTTGTTCTACGTGAGTTGTTCTGCTGAGTTGGTCTGTTGAGTTGTTCTACTGAGTTGTTCTGTTGAGTTGTTCTGCTGAGTTGTTCTGCTGAGTGTTTTCTACTGAGTTGTTCTGTTGAGCTGTTCTGCTTAGTTGTCTGTTGAGTTGCTCTGTTGAAGTTGGTCTACTGAGTTGTTCTGTTGAGTTGTTCTGTTCAGTTGTTCTACTGAGTTGTTCTGTTGAGTTGTTCTGTTGAGTTGTTCTACTGAGGTTGTTCTACGGAGTTTTCTACGGAGTTGTTCTACTGAGTTGTTCTACTGAGTTGTTCTGTTGAGTTGTTCTGTTGAGTTTTCTACTGAGTTGTTCTGCTGAGTTGTTCTACTGAGTTGTTCTACGGAGTTGTTCTACGGAGTTGTATCTACTGAGTTGTTCTACTGAGTTGTTTCTGTTGAGTTGTTCTACTGAGTTGTCTGCTGAGTTGTTCTACGAGTTGTTCACTGAGATGTTCTGTTGAGTTGTTCTGGTTTGAGTTGTTCTCACTGAGTTTCGTCTGAGTTGTTCTACTGAGTTGTTCTGTTGAGTGTTCTGCTGAGTTGTTCTACTGAGTTGTTCTACTGAGTTGTTCGCGGAAGGCAAAGAGAGGAGACTCCACACCCACTCTCTCACACAACCTCTCACCTAGTTATTTTCTAATGTTTTCATTGAGCTTTCTGTAGTTTTGGCTACTATGTGCTGTTTTCTAGTTTGTACTAGTGCTCCTCCCTGCTAGACTTTACAGATGCTCCTCTCTCTGTAGATTTACAAGATGCTCCTCTCCTGTAGACTTTACAGATGCTCCTTCTCCCCTGTGGACTTACAGATGCTCCTCTCCCTGTAGACTTACAGATGCTCCTCTCCCTGTAGACTTTACAGATGCTGGTCTCCCTGTAGACTTTGCAGATGCTCCTCTTCCTGTAGGCTTTACAGATGCTTCTCTCCCTGTAGAACTTTACAGATGCTCCTCTCCCTGTAGACTTTACAGATTGCTCCTGCCCGTGACGACAGAATGCTGGTCCCCTTAGACTTTGCAGATGCTCCTCTCCCTGTTAGACTTTTACAGATGCTCCTCTCCCTGTAGCTTTTACAGATGGCACCTCCCTGTAACTTTACAGGTGCTGGTCTCCCTGTAGACTTTGCAGAGCTCCCCCCCTGTGGACTTTAGAGATGCGTCCCCTCCCTATAGACTTTACAGATGCCCTCCCCGAGACTTTAGAGATGCTCCCAACCTTGTTGGCATTACAGATGCTCCTCACCCCCTGCAACCCTTCTACGTTCGTGTCCCTGCACGCATGAGCCATGTGGAATTCCGGGTCTCTAGTAACGTTTGGAACTGCCCGATCTGTGACCAAGAACCCCAAGTTCATCTCTGCCTTTTGCTGCTTTTCAGTCCTTGACTTGTTGTCCCTGATGGAGACATGGATGAGCCCAGAGAACACTGCTACTCCAGCAGCTCTCTCGTCAGTCCGACTACGTTTCCTCTCGTAGTCCGAGAGCATCTGGTGTTCATGGTGACGCACAGGGCACATCATTTCTCCTAAATGGAGCTTTTTTTTTTTCCTCCCTCTCTCACCTTCCATCTCCTAATTTGAATATATGCTGTCACGTCACTTGTCCACTAAAACTTAAACGTTGTTGTCATCTATCGCCCACCAGGTGTCCTTGGAGACTTCCTCAATGAGCTGGCACCTTGTGAGCTCATTCCTTGACGATGACTCACCGCCCTTCGTACTTGGCGACTTCACCTCCCGACGCCTGCTTCGATTATTCTCTTTTCAACTCTCTTTTCCCCTCCTTGCCTCTTTTGACCTCACCCTTTCCCAATCTCATCCAACTCCAACCAAGCAGGCAATACGCTTGACCTCATCTTTCACTAGAGGTTGTTTAAATCTCACTGTAACCCCCCTCCAGGTCTCTGATCACTACTAGTTTCCTTTTCTCTCCATTTCTTCTCCAACCTAACCCCTCAGCCCCTTATCCAGATGGTCATGGGTCGTCGCAATCTTTGTTTCTCTTTCCTCTTTCTATATCTATTCATCTCTCCCTTCTGCTAAATCCTCTCTGATGTCTCTGATTCTGCCTCATGACTCTACCTCTCCTCCCTTTCCGCATACTATGACTCTCCTGTCCCCTTTCCTCCTGGCTCGGCCTTCCCCTCTTGCTCCGTGGCTGTGTGGCTATTGTGTGCTTACAGAACAGGGCTGCGGGCAGCTGAGATACTCATTTTGAGTTTACAGAACAGGGCTGTATGCAGCTGAGATACTCATTGTGAGTTTACAGAACAGGGCTGTGGGCAGCTGAGATACTCATTGTGAGTTTACAGAACAGGGCTGTGGGCAGCTGAGATACTCATTGTGAGTTTACAGAACAGGGCTGTGGGCAGCTGAGATACTCATTGTGAGTTACAGAACAGGGCTGTGGGCAGCTGAGATACTCATTGTGAGTTTACAGAACAGAGCTGTGGGCAGCTGAGATACTCATTGTGAGTTTACAGAACAGGGCTGTGGCAGCTGAGATACTCATTGTGGAGTTTACAGAACAGGGGCTGTGGGCAGCTGAGATACTCATTGTGAGTTTACAGAACAGGGCTGTGGGCAGCTGAGATACTCATTGTGAGTTTACAGAACAGGCTGCGGCAGCTGAGATTACTCATTGTGAGTTTACAGAACAGGGCTGTATGCAGCTGAGATACTCATTGTGAGTTTACAGAACAGGGCTGTGGGCAGCGAGATACTCATTGTGATCTTACAGAACAGGGCTGTGGGCCGCTGAGATACTCATTGTTGAGTTTACCAGAAACAGGGCTGCGGGCAGCTGAGCTGAAATTAAGTAAAACTAAACTTCCGGAGGACCTATCATCCTTCCCCTCCCTCACTCTACCTTCTCTCTGTATCCACTGCTTAAAGCCACTTTCATTGTTCTAAATTTCAAGCTTCTGCCTTTTTAAAAACGTCTTTAGGGTTGGTGGGTCCCTGCGGGACGGTTGAAGCTAACTGGTAATGGATTAGCATGAGTTTGCAAGTAACAAGAACATTTCCGGGACATAGACATACTCATAGAGATGGGCACATAGGAATGGCATTTTCTTTCGATGGACGACGCAGATCTAGCGTTGAACCGACCATCTTTATCGATGAAGACTTCTTCTGAAAAGTCTCAAAAGAAAGGAACTGCTGACACAACTAGCTGAAGAAAACAAAAAAAAGGCAAAATCGCATAGCTGAAGTCTGATCAGCTGGTCGTTCACCCTCCCTCCTCGTAGCCTATGGTGAAGTCTGATCGCTGTGTCGTTCACCCTCCCTCTCGTAGGCCTATGGTGAAGTCTGATCAGTTGGTCGTTCACCTCCCTCTCGTAGGCCTATGGTGAAGTCTGATCAGCTGGTCGTTCACCCTCCCTCTCGTAGGCTATGGTGAAGTCTGATCAGCTGGTCGTTCACCCTCCCTCTCGTAGGCCTATGGTGAAGTCTGATCAGCTGGTCGTTCACCTCCCTCTCGTAGGCCTATGGTGAAGGCTGATCAGCTGGTCGTTCACCCTCCCTCTCGTAGGCCTATGGTGAAGTCTGATCAGCTGGTCGTTCACCCTCCCTCTCGTAGGCCTATGGTGAAGTCTGATCAGCTGGTCGGTTCACCCTCCCTCTCGTTAGGCCTATGGTGAAGTCTGATCAGCTGCGTCGTTCACCCTCCCTCTCGTAGGCCTATTGAAGTCTGATCAGCTGGGCGTTCACCCTCCCTCTCGTAGGCCTATGCTGAAGTCTGATCAGCTGGTCGTTCACCCTCCCTCTCGTAGGCCTGATGGTGAAGTCTGATCAGCTGGTCGTTCACCCTCCCTCTCGTAGGCCTATGCTGAAGTCTGATCAGCTGGTCGTTCACCCTCCCTCTCGTAGGCCTATGGTGAAGTCTGATCAGCTGGTCGTTCACCCTCCCTCCGTAGGCCTATGGTGAAGTCTGATCAGCTGGTCGTTCACCCTCCCTCTCGTAGGCCTATGGTGAAGTCTGATCAGCTGGTCGTTCACCCTCCCTCTCGTAGGCCTATGGTGAAGTCTGATCAGCTGGTCGTTCACCCCTCCCTCTCGTAGGCCGTATGGCGAGTGACTCAGCCATAGTCCACTGATTCGACACACACATATTTACTTCTACTTTGTTCATGTATTTCACCTGATGTAATGGAGGTGATGGAGGTAATCGGTAAACGTAAAGATATCAGCAGCAGGTCATTGATGAGATCGGTGTCTCTTTTTGGTGAAATCAGGTTCGCGTTATATGTTCAGAAAACCACAGCCTCGTTTCCGATCCTGAAAGGCAGAAGAAAAATTCCCCAAACGTATCAGATTCAAAAAATTACTAATATTAATATTAAAATATTTATAATCATGCAATCACGAGTGAAAATATACCAAAACACAGTTTAGCTTGTTGTTAATCCACCTATCGTGTCAGATTTTTGAAAGCAATCCAGAGCTTTTGTGAGTGTATCAATCAATGCTAGAACAGGCTAGCCCCAAATTAGCATGGTCACGAAAGTCAGAAAAGCAATAAAATTAATCGCTTACCCTTTGATAACTTCGGATGTTTGCACTCACGAGACTCCCAGTTACACAATAAATGTTATTTTTGTTCGATAAATATACTTTTATAACAAAAAAACGCCATTTGGGTTCGCGTTATGTTCAGAAACTACAGCCTCGTTCCGTTCGACGAAAATTCCAAAAAGTATCCGTAATGTTCGTAGAAACATGTCAAATGTTTTTTATAATCAATCCTCAGGTTGTTGTTTTAACATACATAATCGAATAATATTTCAACTGGACCGTAAACCTATTCAATAAGAGAGAATGAAAATGGAGAGCTACCCCCCTCGCGCGCAGGAACTAATCAAAGGACACCTGACTAGTTTTGAAAAATCTCGCTCATTTTTCAAAAAATAAAGCCTGAAAACTATGTCTAAAGCCTGATCCACAGCCTGAGAAGGTCATTGGGAAAATGAATCTGGGTTGATACCCTTTAAATGGAAGAAAGACGGGCAATGAAATAAAAGACGGGCAAAAAAAAATAAAAAAAATAAAAATCACTTCCGGGTTAGATTTCCTCAGCTTTTCGCCTACAAATTCAGTTCTGTATACTCACAGACAATATTTTGACAGTTTTGGAAATTTAGAGTGTTTTCTATCCTAACTTGTAAATTATATGCATATTCTACGATCTGGACCTGAACAATAGTCCGTTTACCTTGGGAGCGTATTTAAAAAAAAAAAAAAAAAATCGACCCCTAGCGTCAAGAAGTTAATAACGCCATCCTTTCACACATGGTTTAGGAATAGTTACAGACACATTCCCATAAGAAAACAATGTTCCATTCTGTCCTCCTCCCCTTCTGATATTCTACATAGCACCACATGGTTTAACAGATACATTGACATATGAAGACAAGCCTGACCTCTCCCCTCTCTGGGCCCCAAGTGACTAAGCCCTAGCTCAGAAGGGAAAATGCAACTGCCCACAGTATCTCACAAGCATATGATGAAAATAACATCTTATCTATCTATGTTACCTAGCTAAATCTGATTCAGCCACGACATTCCCCTCTCAAGGGACATTGTCCCTTCTCTAGAATCAGAACAATAACTTTACACATTTATCTAACAGTAGTTGCAGAGTATATGCATTTTTTTTCAATATTTAAAATAAAAATAAAGAATCAAATCCCTTCATTGTCACAGTAGCTCAGCTTATATGTAAGCTTTCTCCCTTCTGAAACTACGTTTACAACCTTTATTCTACAAGACAGACTTGCACAGGTTTAATCACACAGAATAATTAATTGTTGAGAAAAAAAATAAAAAACCATAACATAGAAATGCTCCCTAAGTTACATGAGAACCAGTATCTAAACACATAACATATCATCATAACATATAGAACAGTCTTCCCTCTCTGTAACGGTATTCCTCTTCCTCTTCATCCGAAGAGGAGGAGCAGGAATTGAACCAAAATGCAGCGTTGTGATATGACATGATTTATTAAAGTAAAGACGAAAAACACGAAAACACGAAAACAAACTACAAAACAACAAACAACAAACAACAAACGACGTAGACGCACCTGAACATAAGAACTTACATGACACGAAGAACGCATGAAACAGGAACAGACTACATAAACCGAACGAACGAACAAACAAAACCGAAACAGTCCCGTGTGGCGTAACATACACAGACACTGACACAGGAGACAACCACCCACAAACAATGTGACACCACCTACCTTAATATGATTCTCAATCAGAGGAGATGAAAACCACCTGCCTCTAATTGAGAACCATATCAGGTACCCATTAAACCAACATAGAAACACAAAACATAGACTGCCCACCCAAACTCACGCCCTGACCGTCAAACACATACAAAATAACAGAAAACAGGTCAGGAACGTGACACTCTCAGTCCTTATGCTCAGAATAGAAAATAGGTCAGGAACGTGACACTCTCAGTCCTTATGCTCAGAATAGAAAATAGGTCAGGAACGTACACTCTCAGTCCTTAGCTCAGAATAGAAAATAGGTCAGGAACGTGACATCTCAGTCCTTATGCCTCAGAATAGAAAATAGGTCAGGAACGTGACACCTCAGTCCTTATGCTCAGAATAGAAAATAGGTCAGGAACGTGACACTCTCAGTCCTTATGCTCAGAATAGAAAATAGGTCAGGAACGTGACACTCTTAGTCCTTATGCTCAGAATAGAAAAAGGTCAAGGAAGGCAGTGACACACTCTCAGTCCTTATGCTCAGAATAGAAAATAGGTCAGGAACGTGACACTCTCAGTCCTTATGCTCAGAATAGAAAATAGGTCAGGGAAATCATTCATATTCCAAATCACAGCTTCAACCCAACTAAATATCCAACCAAAATTTAGAATGACATTCCTCAGTGATTCAAAGTGGTCTTATCACTCAAAGTAAAAAACTCAATTTAACACACATCAATATTGGCAGAATTTACATTCATATTAACATCCAGTATAATTATCCCATAATTCTACTATTAACTTTTATAATCATGATTATAATACAGATCAGTATCTTAATGCATTCTTAATCTAAATTACTATAATTTTACGTGGTGTAGACCTCTACTATCAACCTGATACCACAAAAGTCTAAAACAATTTATTGGCACAGTTGACCCAACTCCCTCCTTCAGGCACTGATTCTTCTGGCGTCCTTTTCCTTCTTCTTCAGATAACTTTACAGTTCAAAGTGGATGGCCCATGATAATGTCCCAATTTCAATGTCTCACCTTTACCACTCATTACGTCTTGTCCATTCGTCAACCAGTATACCAGCAACATAATAAAAGTTTAGAACAGATCACTCTCCATGCTCACTCCACGTGGACTCCTCTCACACTCCTGAGAGAAACATGAGAGAAAAGCAGTTGATAGCTTAGATCGGATACTGTACACCGAATTCTGGTAGAAGTGGTCCAGACAGGGCCTTATTCAACGCCTTTGTCACTCTTCTTCAGCCAGTTAGAGGGGGCTTTGAGGTACACACACTGTTCGGTCCAATTATCTCTTCCATGCATTAAGATACAGTCTGATGTCACTTTTCACGATAACCTCGAAAGAACAGATCAGAACAACAGTTTAGTTCAGTTCATTAACTACATGATACATTTTTACTTTGACCAATTATTCTTAATACAATTCTAAACATATTTCATAGAGAATATCCACACATTCTATTGAAACTATTCTTTCWAATTGGCTTATACTCCCCATCACACTGTCAACTCCATCGTAGAGCCAAAGGATCAGGAAGTTAGACCTAAATCCCCTCGGGAATAGAACAGAACAAACACAACAACAATACAATACACTCCTTCACATATCACTCAAGGTGTATATAAACTTCAATCTAAAACCTCAAAGAACTGAATCCTCCCCCATTTTGTTAACACATAACTCTCCATGAGAGTAATGTATAAAACAACACTACAAAAGATAAAACACAATTTCAAATAACCTAATCAAATTAAAATCACTACTCTGAAAAACTCCACAAAGAAAAATGATTTTAACCCATATGGTCATAGGAAAATAGAATTAAAACCAGCCTTAGTTAATATGGCTAAGAACTATATTTTTCAATTACACAAATTACCTTGAAATCCATATTACAAAATGATCATAAATTCATTATTCAAATGGGTTTCCAATGAGGGTGATCAATCCACAACGGAAGGTCATAGGTCATACAAACCCTTCTACGAAGTATATATACAGTATATATATATATATCTTTTTTTTTTTGCTATATTAGACAAATGACAAAATATGTTCTATTCCAGAACATTCCTTTATCAAAAGAAATCACATGTTTAATTAAAACTCAGAAAATAAAAAACCCATAAAAATTCCATGTGCGTGCGTGCTCCTTTAAGATACCTTAGCACTAACACAAATTAACCACTCACCAAACCCAAAAGAAATGTTTAAAAACAAATCAAACATAGTATTTTTTTTTAAACACCAACAACTAGTCCTAACAAATGTTTTGTGTGTGTGCAATTTGCAAACCTTAAGGGTAAAAATACACAAAAACTTCCAGGTCCTTTTCAATTTAGTAGTTTACGGCCTCTATCTCACTCACTCTCCCCAAGATTATAGTCCCAGGAAACATTTCAAAGAGACATTGAGTCCCCCATTTGCCCAGAAAAAACACAAAATACTTCGTTAGTATTCATTATACTACACCGATACAGAAACCCAAAAGTTAACTATAAACAAAACCTAATGATAATTCTTCCCTCTGTCGCAAATGTAGTACATTTCTCAGCGTAAGGAATCAGTGATATTTAATCCCAGGCATTTAATAAAAATGTAGACGTTTTTCCAAATAAAAGGCACTTCCGGGTTGGATTTCCTCATGTTTTCGCCTGCAAAATCAGTTCTGTTATACTCACAGACAATATTTTGACAGTTTTGGAAATTTTAGAGTGTTTTCTATCCTAATCTGTCAATTATATGCATATTCTACGATCTGGACCTGAGGAATAGTCCGTTTACCTTGGGAACGATATTTTTCCAAACATAAAAATAGTGCCCCCTAGCTGAAAGAGGTTAAGAACAAATTCTTATTTACAATGATGGCCGACCCCGGGCCAAACCCTAAACCGGACGACGCTGGGCCAATTGTGCGCCGCCTTATGGGACTCCAGATCACGGCCGGTTGTGATACAGCCTGGAATCAAACCAGGGTCTGTAGTGACGCCTCTAGCACTCAGATGCAGTGCCTTAGACCGCTGCGCCACCCGGGAGCCTGATTTTCCCTAGAGGAGATGAAAAGGCTCTTATAGAAAAACTAAAATCAGGTTTTACTCTGTGGATATTTAATGGATCTCTATGGTTAGCCGTGCCCGAGTCCAGGTCTGGTAACCTCTACATCACAGTGAACGGCAGCAGAGAGAGAGAGAGTGTGGAGGTGGAAATCGAACGATCA
The DNA here is from genome assembly GCF_002910315.2 of Salvelinus sp. IW2-2015. Taxonomy (NCBI): domain Eukaryota; kingdom Metazoa; phylum Chordata; class Actinopteri; order Salmoniformes; family Salmonidae; genus Salvelinus; species Salvelinus sp. IW2-2015. The sequence continues at coordinate 43,320 of NW_019945197.1, forward strand.
ATTCAAGTTTAACAAAATTACTTTCTAAGTGCATCACCCAGCAGCTGTTAAAATCGGTCAACCGCTCACTCTGTGTCTCTCTGTGTGTGTGTGTGTCTCTCTCTCTCTCTCTCTCTCTCTCTCTCTTCTCTCTCTCTCTCTCTCTTCTCTCTCTTCTCTCTCTCTCTCTCTCTCTTCTCTCTCTCTCTCTCCTCTCTCTCCTCTCTCTCTCTCTCTCTCTCTCTCTCTCTTTCTCTCTGTGTATGTGTGGTGTCTCTCTGTGTGTGTGTGTGTGTGTGTGGTCTCTCTCTCTCTCTGTGTGTGTGTGTGTGAGTCTCTCTCTCTCTGTGTGTGTCGCTCTCTCTCTCTGTGTGTGTGTGTCTCTCTCTCTCTCTCTCTCTCTCTTCTCCTCTCTCTCTCTCTCTCTCTCTCTCTCTCTCTCTCTCTCTCTTCTCTCTGTGTGTGTCTCTCTCTTCTCTCTCTCTCTTCTCTCTCTCTCTCTCTCTCTCTCTCTCTCTCTCCTCTCTCTCTCTCTCTCTCTCTCTCTCCTTCTCTCTCTCTTCTCTTGTGCGTGTTCTCGCTCCTGTGTGTGTTCTGTCTGTGTGTCTCTCTCTCTCTCTCTCTTGTGTGTGTTGTGTGTGTGTCCTCTCTCTCGCCTCTCTCTGTGGGTCTCTCGTCTCTTCTTGGTGTGTCTCTCTTCTCTCTCTCTCTCCTCTCTCTCTCTCCTCTCTCTCTCTCTTCTCTCTCTCTCTCTCTCTCTCTCTCTCTGTTGGTCCATTAAATAACATCAAATTGATCGAAATACAGTGTAGACTATTGTAGCTGGAAACGGCAGCATTTTTTACGGATATCTACAGAGGCGTACAGAGGCCCATTATCAGCAACCATCACTCCTGTGTTCCAATGGCACGTTGTGTTAGCTAATCCAAGTGTATCATTTTAAAAGGACTCTGGGATGCAAAAAAAAGCCATATCTCAGACTGGACAATAAAAAGAAAAGACTAAAATAGGCAAAAGAACACAGCCACTGACAGCAGGGAAACTCTGCCTAGAAGGCCAGCATCCCAGGAGTTACCTCTTCACTGTTGACGTTGAGACTGGACAGAGGAACTCTGCCTAGAAGGCCAGTCATCCCAGAGTTACCTCTTCACTGTTGACGTTGAGACTGGACAGAGGAACTCTGCCTAAGAAGCCAGCATCCCAGAGTTACCTCTTTCACTGTTGACGTTGAGACTGGACAGAGGAACTCTGCTAGAAGGCCAGCATCCCAGAGTTACCCTCTTCACTGTTGACGTTGAGACTGGGACAGAGGAACTCTGCCTAGAAGGCCAGCATCCCAGAGTCACCTCTTCCACTGTTGACGTTGAGACTGGACAGAGGAAACTCTGCCTAGAAGGCCAGGCATCCCAGAGTTACCTCTTCACTGTTGACGTTGAGACTGGACAGAGGAACTCTGCCTAGAAAG
>NW_019945197.1:44788-48498 GCF_002910315.2 Salvelinus sp. IW2-2015
GACCATTCATTCAGCAACCATCACTCCTGTGTTCCAATGGCACGTTGTGTTAGCTAATCCAAGTGTATCATTTTAAAAGGACTCTGGGATGCAAAAAAAAGCCATATCTCAGACTGGACAATAAAAAGAAAAGACTAAAATAGGCAAAAGAACACAGCCACTGACAGAGGAAACTCTGCCTAGAAGGCCAGCATCCCAGAGTTACCTCTTCACTGTTGACGTTGAGACTGGACAGAGGAACCTCTGCCTAGAAGGCCAGCATCCCAGAGTTACCTCTTACACTGTTGACGTTGAGACTGGACTGAGGAACTCTCTAGAAGGCAGCATCCCAGAGTTACCTCTTCACTTTACTTGAGACTGGACAGAGAACTCTGCCTAGAAGGCCAGCATCCCAGAGTTACCTTCTTCACTGTGGACGTTTGAGACTGGACAGAGGAACTCTGCCTAGAAGGCCAGCACATCCCAGAGTCCACCTCTTCACTGTTGACGTTGAGACTGGGACAGAGGAACTCTGCCTAGAGGCCAGGCATCCCAGAGTACCTCTTCCACTGTTGACGTTGAGACTGGACAGAGAACTCTGCTAAAGGCCAGGCATCCCATGAGTTACCTCTTCACTGGTGATACGTTGAGACTGGGACAGAGGAACTCTGCCTAGAAGGCCAGCATCCCAGAGTTACCTCTTCACTGTTGACGTTGAGACTGGACAGAGGAACTCTGCCTAGAAGGCCAGCATCCCAGAGTTACCTCTTCACTGTTGACGTTGAGACTGGGGTTTTTGCGGGTACTATTTAATGAAGCTGCCAGTTGAGGACTTGTGAGGTGTCTGTTTCTCCAACTAGACACTCTAATGTACTTGTCCTCTTGCTCAGTTGTGCACAGGGGCCTCCCACTCCTCTTTTTATTCTGGTTAGAGCCAGTTTGCGCTGTTCTGTGAAGGGAGTAGTACACAGTGTTGTACGAGATCTTCAGTTTCTTGGCAATTTCTCACATGGAATAGCCTTCATTTCTCAGAACAAGAACAATAGACTGACGAGTTTCAGAAGAAAGGTCTTTCTGGTTATTTTAAGCCTGTAATCGAACTCACAAATGCTGATGCTCCAGATACTCAACTAGTCTAAAGAAGGCCAGTTTTATTGCTTCTTTAATCAACACAACCGTTTCAGCTGTGCTAACATAATTGCCAAAGGGTTTTCTAATGATCAATTAGCCTTTGAAATGATCTTTCCAGTGTGTTAAATAGCTATCTTTCTGTCCTCATAGTTTGGTTGGATCGAAATGTGTTTATTTTCCTGAGGCTCTGTTGGTGTTTGTGAACAGAACCCCAGAACCAGCTTGTTAATTTCTCTGTAGGGAATGTGTGGGGGTTCTACATTGCACACAAAGTATTTTTATGCTGAATTCTGCAGAGTCTCAATTGGGTGTTTTGTGAATTATTGGTTGGTGAGCGGACCCCAGACCTCACAACCATAAAGGGCAATGGGTTCGATAACTGATTGAAGTATTTTTAGCCAGATCCGAAGTGATATGTTGAATTTTATATTCCTTTTGATGGCATAGAATGCCCTTCTTCCACAGCTTTGTGGAATTTACCTGTGGCGCTGATATTTAGGCCAAGGTATGTATAGTTTTTTGTGTGCTCTAGGGCAACGGTGTCTAGATGGAATTTGTATTTGTGGTCCTGGCAACTGGACCTTTTTTGGAACACCATTATTTTGTTTTTACTGAGATGTACTGTCAGAGCCCAGGTCTGTCAGGGCCCAGGTCTGTCAGGGCCCAGGTCTGGCAGAATCTGTGCAGAAGATCTAGGTGCTGCTGTAGGCCCTCCTTGGTTGGGGACAGAAGCACCAGATCATCAGCAAACAGTAGACATTTGACTTCAGATTCTGAGTAAGGTGAACGACCGGTGCGCAGAACTGTCTGTTATGCTCCCTGCGCCAATTCATTTATATATGATTTTGAAGAGGTGGGGGCTTACAAACTGCACATCCCTCACCCTGTCTCCATCCCCACGGCTCTGTGGGACCCGTGTGTGCCTTTTGCCAATTTAAACAGCACACTTTTGCTTCTTGTGTACCATGGGATTTAATAATGTTCGTATCAGTCTCCCCAACCACACTTTCATCAACTTATATAGCAAGTTTATTAGATAATGTTATGTTAGTTCCAAATTGGTGAAATACCGTGGATAAGTTGTACGTACCTGTATTTTGGTAAGACAACCCCAATTTGACATTTGATCAGACGAATTGTTTCATTCAGGAAATCTGTTTAGTATCTGACTGTTGATGATTACCTGGGATGTTTCATTTTAGTATGTCTGCCCGATGGCCAATATTACACCGAATTATGTTGGGTTGTTTGAAATTTGTCTCCACTTTTGTGGATTGTGTATTTTATATCAAATAATAGGGAAAGTAATGTAAGAAAAAATAGCCCATTTTTAATTGTGGTCTGTATATCCAATCCTCTGTCTCTGTCTTTCTGTGCCTCCCTCTCTCTCGCTTCTCTGCACCCGCTCTTCTGGCCACACCCTCTCTTCACTGCCTCTGTCTCACTCCCTGGCCTCTCTTCTCACTCTCTGTCCCTTCTCACTTTCTGTCCCTCTCTCTCCTCTCACCCCCGCTCTCTCTCTCTTTTTCTCTTTGCCACTCTCTCTCTCGACAGAAACCAATCAAAAAGACAGGCAGCAGAGAGAGGAGGACGAGTAGAGATGAGCGGGCGGGCCAGGAAGATCGAAGACGCGGAAGAGGGCCAAGAGAAAGGCCAGGGATGCGTGAGCGAGAGGAGAGAGAGAGAGAACGGGGGTGGGCAGAAGATGAGGGAAAGACGAGCAGAAATGTGGACGTGCGGCCCCAGAGAGCTCTTGAGGAGACTGACGAGAGAGACGTCGGGGCAGGGACGAGACAGAGGGGCCAGAAAGAAGAATATAAGATCACAAACTCAAATGGGGCTGTAATTCTTAACTCTTCAAACATTATTCAGCAGCTCTGGGCATCTTCCCCTAAACTTTCCACAACAAGTATAACCATGCTGTCGTCTGGTGTTCTTGCAACTTAGTTTCGGCTCCGTACCCTGTGAGCGTCCTTACCGTTCCCTGACCCACTAAGACAGTCAGATTCTGGGTTTAAATATCCTACCTTACAAGATCATACTGTCAAGTTGGTTGATTGATCATTGCCCAGACAGCCATTTTCAAGTCTCCTTGCCACTATCGTTTTTCAAAGCCGATAAGTCAAAACCTGGTGTTTAAATGATATATAACTTCTGGTGGCGGCCGGCGCTATGCACGAGACTGACCTCGTGTCGGCCAGTTGTATCTGGGGCGTTTTTAATTCCATCCAAAACACATCTTGGTGTGTGCCCTCACTTCACGGATTAAGTGCGAAGCAGTATGTTTGTCAAAGAAGCAGTGTCCATGGCTTGGCAAGGAGGTTGATGTTTCAGCTGGAGGACCACTCAGGCGCTCTCGACTTTTCGCCTTCTGCCACGAGATCCGTCACGCGGCCATCGTCAGCTGCACTGGTCGACAACTACACAATTTTTGAGGAAATCACGACAACGAAGATTGGGGAGAAGGAAAAGGAGGTGGGGATAAGTTACACAAAAAATATATATGTTTAATTGTCGGTGCTACGATGCTAGGCAACCATCAGGGCCAGCACTCTTGACCAGTGACCGCCTCCTAGATGGGTTAAGTTATGCGCAATTAT
>NW_019945197.1:50142-60142 GCF_002910315.2 Salvelinus sp. IW2-2015
AGTTCTGTCTTCTCTCCCCCTCCTCTCTCTGTCTCCCCCCCCCTTGTCTCTGTCTCCCTTCTGTCTCTCTTTTTCTCCCCCCTCTCTCTCCCACCATCTGTCTCTTCTCTCCCCCCCTCTGTCTCCCCCCCTCTGTCTCTGTCTCCCCCTTGTCTCTCCCTCTCCCCTTCTCTCTCTCTTCTCTTTTCCCCCCTTCTGTCTCTGTCTCCGCCCTTTTTTCTTGTTCTCTGTCTCCCCCCCTGTCTCTCTCTCACCCTTCTGCCTCTCTCAGTGTGCGGTTACAGTGAAAAATACCTACTTGTGGTTATTTTCCAATAACCTCCACCATTTAAGGTCCGATTCTGTGTTTGAGTGCTCTGAACTTGACGCAGCGTTTATTAGAGGCATTAATGGCTTGCTAGCGGTTCTTATAAACCGGACTTTACCACCGAAGTATCCTGCTTAGCTCAAGACAGAACGCTCACTACTTAGAAGACAGCTGGGGTATAATACTGTGTAAAGTTTAGGAGTGAAATGTGACACATATACTGGGAATGTCTACTAGACTTGTGTGTGGTGTGTGTGAGTGTGTGTGTGTTGTGTACGTGCGTGTGTTGTGTGATGTGTGTGTGTGTGTGTGTGTGGGTGTGTGTGTGTGTGGTGTGGTGTGTGTGTGTGTGTGTGTGTGTGTGTGTGTGTTGTGTGTGTGTGTGTGTGTGTTGTGCTGTGTGTGCGTTGTGCGCGTGTGCGCGAGAAAGAGAAAGTTTGAGTAGGTACGTGTTTGAAAAAAAATACCACTTTAACACAGAAAAGCATGGTGGACAGACAGAGATATTTCACCTGCTCCTCCATACAACATGTTTCGCTCATTATGACATCGTTAGCTAACTTAGCATATTTAGCATATCTTATGTCAACAATATAAATGACGTGTCACCTGTCCACCGTGTCTGCTCTCTACACAGGGTGCTGTCTTCCACGGCTCTCTGCTACTTTATAAAGACCACAGTATGGAGTCTACATGTCTCCCACTCAGCACTTTGCATTTGACAGCTTTTTTTCAGTTGGACTTTCAGGAAAGAAAAAGAGAAAAAGAGATAAGAGCACTTCATCAACAAGGCAAAAAGGCCAAGAGGCCGACACATGAGCTTGAATAACATAAGTGATGTTAGCAGGAGCAGTGTTCAGGTTTCTCTTTTATAAAATAAGTGATGTTAGCAGGAGCGGTGTTCAGGTTTCTCTTTTATAATATAAGTGATGTTAGCAGGAGCAGTATTCAGGTTTCTCTTTTATAAAATAAGTGATGTTAGCAGGAGCAGTGTTCAGGTTTCTCTTTTATAATATAAGTGGTGTTAGCAGGAGCAGTGTTCAGGTTTCTCTTTTATAATATAAGTGATGTTCGCAGGAGCAGTGTTCAGGTTTCTCTTTTATTTGCAGCTCTCACGTTGTTCCCACACACCTGATAAAGGGGAAGTTTGACTTCCTTACAACACCAGAATTGGAAAGTTTTTTTACAGCAGCTTTGACTGTTTGTAAAATACTTTTCAACATTATTAAAATGTTATGTTTAAATCAATGTATAATTAATTTATAATCTTCTCCATGACATGTAAAACATCGACATTTAGCAGCAAGAGAGAGTGAGAGAAGAAGTCTCTGTATATGCCTCATTCACACTCCATTCTACTGTATGAACAGTATACATGCAGACTACTAAATGTCCCCATCTCCTCCTGTTAATTACCAATAACACTAAATGTCCCCATCTCCTCCTGTTAATTACCAATAACACTAAATGTCTCCAGTCCACCTTTAATTACCAATTAACCACTAAATGCCCCATTTTCCCCCTGTTTAATGACCAATTACCAGTAAATTGTCCCCATCTCCTCCTGTTAATGACGCAATACCAACTAAATGTCCCATTCCATCCTGTTAATGACAATAACACGTAAAATGTCCAATCTCCTCCTGTTAATTGACCAATACACCTAAATGTCCCAGTCTCCTTCCTGTTTCATTAATGACACAATTCATCTCCACTGTATGCAACCATAAATGTCCCATCTCCTCCTGTTAATGACCAATAACACTAAATTCTCCATCTGCCTGTTAATGAACAATAACACATTAAAAGTGTCCGCCATCTCCTCCTGTTAATTACCAATAACACTAAAATGTCTCCAGCTCCACCTGTAATTACAATAACACTAATGTCTCCAGCTCCAGCTGTTATTACAATTAACCACTAAATGTCTCCAGCTCCACTTTCATTACCATACACTAAATGTCCTCTCCTCCTTGTTAATTGCCCAATAACACTAAATATCCCCATCTCCTCCTTAAATTACCAATAACATTCTAAATATTCCATCTCTCCTGTTAATGAAACATATTCAACTTCCTGAATTACATAAATAAAATCCCATCTCCTCCTGTTAATTACAATAACACTAAATATCCCATCTTCCTCCTGTATTTAATTAAGACAATATCTATCGCCGTACCATAAACTAATGTCCCCTCTCCAATAACCAATTCCTTCCTGTTAATTACCAATACACTAAATGTCCCCATCTCTTCTGTTAATGACCAATAAACTAAATGTCCCATCTCCTCGCTGTTATGCCAATCTAAATGTCTTCCCTAATACAACACTAAATGTCTCCAGCTCCACTGTTAATTACAATACACTAAATATCCCATCTCTCCTGTTAATTACGATAACCTAAATGTCCCCATCTCCTCCTGTTAATTACCACATAACAACTAAATATCCATCTCCTTCCTGTTAATTACCAATAACACTAAATGTCTCCAGCTCCACCTGTTAATTACAATACACTAAATGTCTCAGCTCCACCTGTTAATTACCAATAACACTAAATATCCCCATCTCCTCCTGTTAATTACCAATAACACTAAATGTCCCATCTCCTCCTGTTAATTTACCAATAACACTAAAGTCTCCAGCTCCACCTGTTAATTACCAATAACACTAAATGTCTCCAGCTCCACCTGTTAATTCCCAATAATAACACTAAATGTCTCCAGCTCCCCCTGTTAATTACCAATAACACTAAATATCCCCATCCTCCTGTTAATTCAAAAAAACCACTAAATGTCCCTCTCCTCCTGTTAATTACCAATAACACTAAATGTCCCATTCTCCTCCTGTTTAATTACCAATAACAACTAAATGTCCCCATCTCTCCTGGTAATTACAAAAAAACACTAAATGTTCCCCTCTCCTCCTGTTAAATACCAATAACACTAATGTCCCATCTCCTCCTGTTAATTCCAAATAACACTAAATGTCCCATCTCCTCCTGTTAATCCAATAACACTAAATGTCCCCATCTCCTCCTGTTAATTACCAAAAACACTAAAATGTCCCCATCTCCTCCTGTATATGACAATAACACTAAATGTCCCCATCTCCTCCTGTTAATGACCACATTAACACTAAATGTCCCCATCTCCTCCTAGTTAATTACCAATACACTAAATGTCCCCATCTTTCCTCTGTTAATTACCAATAACACTAAATTCTCCCATCATCCTCTTTAATTCACTAACACTAAATGTCCCCATCTTCTCCTGTTAATTACCAATAACACTAAATGTCCCATCTCTCCTGTTATTTACCAAATACACTAAATGTCCCCATCTTCCTCCTGTTATTACCAATAACACTAAATGTCCCCATCTCCTCCTGTTAAATTACCAATAACACTAAATGTCCCCATCTCCTCCTGTTAATGACCAATAACACTAAATGTCCCCATCTCCTCCTGTTAATTACAATAACACTAATGTTCCCCATCTCCTCCTGTTAATTACCCAATAACACTAAATGTCCCCATCTCCTCCTGTTAATACCAATAACACTAAATGTCCCCATCTCCTCTGTTAATTACCAATAACACTAAAAGTCCCCATCTCCTCCTGTTATAATGACCAATAACACTAAATGTCCCCACCATCTCCTCCTGGTAATTTACCAATAACACTAAATGTTCCCCATCTCCTCCTGTTAATACCAATAACACTAAATGGTCCCCATCTCCTCCTCGTTAATTTACCAATAACACTAAATGTCCCCTCTCCTCCTGTTAGATTACCAAATACTAAGCCCCATCTCCGCTGTATATAAACTAAATGTCTCACAGCTCCTCCTGTTACAATACCAATTAACACTAAAGTCCCCATCTCCTCCTGTTAATATCCACTAACATTATTTTTTTCCTACGCAGAACATTCAGACAACCATTTCTTCTTCTCATTGAATTAAATGTTAATATTAAAACTATTATTCAAATTAATTGGTATATTTATAGAGTGATTGCAAGGACCCAAAATAGATTTTCAGTTATTCTACAAATTGACTTTTGTTCTCGTATTAGTACACGGACAATGGATATTCTTCGAAGTTTTGGTTTTCTCATGGTTTAGAGGAAGACAATGTTTATAAAATGTTTTTTAATAGATTAATAGACAATGTTCAGTATGTCTGGTCTCTCTATCCTAACTCAACAACTAATACCTCCCCCTCCACGTCCACCCTCCTCCCCCAACCCTGGACCTTCACCACCACCCCAGTCAGAAAGATCGTAACTTAGATACATCTAGTAAATAATTACTTGAACATGTGACATGTGACTTAGCACATGTGCCTTAATTTCTCTTGGTGACAATGGCCTCTGGAGGGTCTGTCCTGTCATCCTTCGAGGAAATGGATCTTTAAATATTGGTGCAAGGCTCTATGTAGAAGAAAGATGGGCGCAGCAGTCATTTCTTAAGGTGGAGAGGCACGTCGTCCTTATAAGGGGACAAGTGGCTGTTTTGATAATATGACGGCTCGAATGACATGAGGATAGACGGTTTGTGATTGTATGATTGGTTATGCCAAGCAGGGTCGATAGGCATGTGTGATGACAAGACCGAATTGGGATATACTCTCTTAGCTCGTCTCATTATCTTACTTTGTACTTACCTATATATCTTGCACATCTATACGCTAGATTATACCATTTAATATCAATACAGTCGATTATGGTCAGAATATAATGGTATATATACAGTAGGATATGAGTATCAAAATGGACATATATAAATTCAAGTATCATATGCCCCTCGAAACAATATTATCAATGGTATATAATATCAGTTAGTACGGGTACATATAACTGGTCTTGATACGACCACAGTCGTACTCCAGGGTTGACTATAATGGGGGATATAATATACCAGTATCTGTGGTAGTAGTAACTGGTAATATATAACGAGTAGAATCCTCATGCGGATATAATGAAAGGCTGAAATATCATTATACAGTCAATAATATATTGTGATTTGAATTGGATTTATAACTTTATTATACAGATATATACATATGTGAGTATTAATGGTAGTAAATACAGTAATATTACAGTATATGTATATATGGTATATATACATGAGTATGGTTATGTAAATGGTAATATCTATAACTAGTATATTATGGTATATATAATTGGTTATATAATGACAGTACGATTATCGGTGATATAATGGTATATAATAACAGGTAGTATGGTGATATTTATAATGGTAATACAGTATATATATTGTATATAGTATGGGTGAAGTTATATATACAGTTATACGGTGATATAATGGTATATATACGAGTATTATTATAATGGTATAATTATATACAGTATTATGGTGATATAATGGTATATATACAGTAGTATGGTGAATAATGGTATATATACAGTAGTATGTGATATATGGTATATATACAGTATTATGGTGATATAATGGTATATATACAGTAGTATGTGAATTAAATGGCTATCATATTACAGTAGTTATGGTGATATTAATAGGTATATAATACTCAGTGAGTATTGTATATAAATGGTTTTATCATTATACTATTTTGGTGATATTCAAAATGGTCATCAAATACAGTATTACAGGTTAGTATAATTGCATATATACAGTATTATGGTGATATAATGGTATATATACAGTATTATGGTGATATAATGGTATATATACAGTAGTATGGTGATATAATGGTATATATACAGTATTATGGTGATAATGGTATTTATAAACTGGGTGGGTCGAGTCCTGAATGCTGATTTGCTGACAGCCCTGGTATATCAGACGGTATACCATGATTATGACAAAACATGTATTTTTACTACTCTAATTACATTTGAAACCAGTTTATAATAGCAATAAGGCACCTTGGGGGTTTGTGATATGTATTGCAAATATACCATGGCTAAGGGACTAAGAAAATACCTAGTTAAGATGGCGCCGAAGAACATGGCAGATGTTTTACATTCTCCCAACCAATTGTGCTATTTTGTAATTTTTTTAACGTTTTGTGTTAACTTATTTTTTAAAAACGTATTGTATACATAATGTTGCTGCTACTGTCTCTTTTTTGACCGAAAATAACTTCTGGATATCAGAAAAGCGATTTACTCACCGTGGACTAGAATAAACTTTTTCCTTTAACGAGTCTGATGAGAAGGATATTCTGCTTTCACTGGAACAGGCCCAAATCCACGCCTTTTGTGTGAAGAAAAGACGCCGGAAAAGAGGCTGCAAGATCGGGGATCCTTCTGAGAATCCGTAGGCGAGCGAGCTAACTCCCACTGCCATCCGTTCTACTTGCTAACGTGCAATCATTGGAAAATAAAACTGATGACCTACGATTAAGATGATCCTACCAACGAAACATTAAAAACTTTAACATCTTATGTTTCACTGGCTGAACGACGATACGGATAATATAGAGCTAGCAGGATTTTCCATGCACCGGCAGAACGGAGACGCTACCTCTGGTAAGACGAGGGGTGGGGGTGTGTGTCTATTTGTCAATAACAGCTGGTGCGCGATGTCTAGTATTAAGCACTGTTTATCATGCTTGTTCAAAGAACCATAAACAATGAATGAACATGCACCTGTGGAACGGTCATTAAGACACTAACAGCTTACAGACGGTAGGCAATTAAGGTCACAGTTATGAAAACTTAGGACACTAAAGAGGGCTTTCTACTGACTCTGAAAAACACCAAAAGAAAGAAGCCCAGGATCCCTGCTCCTCTGAGTGAGCATACCTTAGCCATGCTGCAAGGAGGCATGAGGACTGCAGATGTGGCCAGGGCAATAAATTGCAATGCCCGTACTGTGAGACACCTAATACAGTGCTACAGGGAGACAGGACGGACAGCTGATCGTACCGTACAGGATCGGTACATCCGAACATCACACCTGCGGGACAGGTACAGGATGGCAACAACAACTGCCCGAGTTACACCAGGAACGCACAGTCCCTCCATCAGTGCTCAGACTGTCCGCAATAGGCTGAGAGAGGCTGGACTTAGGGCTTGTAGGCCTGTTGTAAGGCAGGTCCTCACCAGACATCACCGGCAACAACATCGCCTATGGGCACAAACCCACCATCGCTGGACCAGACAGGACTGGCAAAAAGTGCTCTGCACTGACGAGTCACAGTTTTCTCTCACCAGGGGTGATGGTCGGATTTGCGTTTATCGTCGAAGGAATGAGCGTTACACCGAGGCCTGTTCTCTGGAGCGGCATCGATTTGGAGGTGGAGGGTCCGTCAGCGAGAGAACGTTTGCTGAGTTTAGAAGACGATAAGAGGACTCCCTCACCATTGTTTTGTATTGTATAGTTGATATCGGCCGCTAATGGCTGTGAAATGCTAACGGCTCAGTCAAACAGCAATTTTGAGTCTATCTCCTTGGTACTTGCAGTGTTAATTAACAATTGTTGCACTTGTTGTGCATTGCCTTAGTTATGAGAACTATGCTATGCTACTATGCTACTTAGCTTTATGGCTAAGCCTGCTACTGTTACATTTACATTTACGTCATTTAGCAGACGCTCTTATCCAGAGCGACTTACAAATTGGAAAGTTCATACATATTCATCCTGGTCCCCCCGTGGGGAATGAACCCACAACCCTGGCGTTGCAAGCGCCATGCTCTACCAACTGAGCCACACAGGACTGTTAGCTTGATATTGTTCATTCTATTTAGCCATTAATAAATTAGCATTCTATAACATCCGCCTACCGTGCTATTGCACCCCCCCTTTTCAGCCCAATTCATTGTTAACTTCTGCTTTACAACATTTATTTCATTTGCATATTCCAATTTATTATGGATGTTCATGTTATGGCTTGTTATTGTTTGCACCTTTCTCTGTCTCCTTTTAGATCAACCCGTACTCCATACAGCACTCTGTACATAATCCATACAATACTCCATACAATACTCCATACAATACTCCGTACATACTCCATGCATACTCCATACAGCACTCCGTACATACGCCATACAATACTCCATACATGCTCCATACAATACTCCATACAATACTCCGTACATACCCCATACAATACTCTGTACATACTCCATACAATACTCCATACATGCTCCATACAATACTCCATACAATGCTCCGTACATACTCCATACATACTCCGCACATACTCCGTACATACTCCGTACATACTCCATACAATACTCCGTACATACTCCATACATACTCCATGCAATACTCCATACAATACTCCGTACATGCTCCGTACATACTCCGTTCATACTCCGTACATACTCCATACAATGCCAGCCAGGTCTCAATTCAAGATGAGTGGAGTGTCAACAACTGTCAATCATTCACCGCCATGTATTCTATCCATTACCTGAATCTAGAAATACTCTTAAACTGAACTGCATCTCTGCCGGCTATTGGAGTAAAAATTTAATTTTTAATTATTTATTTAACTAGGCAAGTCTTTTAAGAACTTAAGAACAATTTCTTACTTACAATGACGGCCTAGCCCGGACAACTGTGAGTTGCCCTATGGGACTCCCAATCACGGCCGGTTGTGATACAGCCTGGAATCAAACCAGGGTCTGTAGTAACACCTCTACCACTGAGATGCAGTGCCTTAGACCACTGCACCACTCGGGAGCTCGAGATGGGTATCACCTAAACCTGACAATCTTCTAATTGAAGAATATTGTGGCAGGCTAGGACTCAACATTTTGGTCAATGTTTCCCTAGGTACCCTTATTAGTGGAGGACATGCAGGAAATGTATAAAAGCACCCATGTTCAGCTGAGAGTGTTGTACCTCTCTCTCGCTCTGCCCTGTGGTTGATTAAATCATTCTGGAACTTTGCCTTATTTTTTATTTTTTTTGCCGTGGCATCGTTTTGGTGTCGAGTATTGTACAAAAGTCTGTGAAGTATTTGTCGTTAATCATATCAGTGAAGTTAGTTCATCATATCAGAAGCTGTAGCTCCGCCAACCAGTGAAGTGGAGCAGAGCATGCTGGGCGATCTACATCTCAGATAACAAGATCAGCCGAGAGAAGGCAAGTAAGAGAAAGTTCCAGCCATCCTTGTGTTTTCACACCAGTTAGCTTTCATTGTGTTAGCCAAGGCCAGTGTGCACACAGGCAAGTTGCCAGGCCACTAAGTGTCTCAGCCCATCCATACTATATACCCTGTTCTGTTCCGTGCCAGGCCACTAAGTGTCTCAGCCCATCCATACTATAGAACTGTTCTGTTACCGTCAGGCACTAGTGTCTAGCCATCCATACTATATACCCTGTTCTGTTCCGTGCAGGCCACTAATGTGTCTAGCCATCCATACTATATCCCTGTTCTGTACCGTGCCAGGCACTAAGTGTTCAGCCCATCATACTATATACCCTGTTCTTGTCGTGCCAGGCCACTAAGTGTCTCAGCCCACCATACTATATACCTGTTCTGTACTGTGCCAGGACTAAGTGTCTAGCCCATCCATATATAATACCCTGTTTGTTCCGTGCCAGGCCACTAAGTGTCTCAGCCCATCCATACTATATACCTGTTCTGTACCGTGCCAGCCATAAGTGTCTCAGCCACTCATACTATATACCTGTTCTGTTCCGTGCAGGCACTAAGTGTCTCAGCCATCCATATATATACCTGTTCTGT
>NW_019945197.1:62642-72658 GCF_002910315.2 Salvelinus sp. IW2-2015
AAATTATGTTTTCAATTTGTTATTGTGTGCAGATAAAACATTATATTGAATCAATTGAATTCCGGATGGAGGAATACTTGAAGTGTGTGTGTGTGTGTGTGTGTGTGTGTGTGTGTGTGTGTGTGTGTGTGTGTGTGTGTGTGTGTGTGTGTGTGTGTGTGTGTGTGTGTGTGTGTGTGTGTGTGTGTGTGTGTGTGTGTGTGTGTGTGTGTGTGTGCGTGTGTGTGCGTGTGCGTGCGTGTGTGCGTGTGTGTGTATACAGTACCAGTCAAATGCCAACAGTGTGCAAAGCTGTCAGCTAGCAAACGGTAGCTACTTTGAAGAATCTAAAATATAAACTATATTTTCATTTCTTTTTTGGTTACTACATGATTCCATGTGTTATGTCATAGTTTTGATGCCTTCCCTACTATTCTACAATACAGAAAATAGTACAAATAAAGAAAAACCATTGAATGCGTATGTGGGTCCAAACTTTTGACTGGTGCTGTGTGTATATATATATATATATGTATACTACTATATCAACATAATACTGTAAATATTATATTACATTATTATTATTATTATTATTATTATTATTACATTATAGCACCATATTTAAGCAATAAGGAGAGAGGAGGTGTGCTATCAAATCAAATCAAACTTTATTAGTCACATGCGCCGAATACAACAAGTGTAGACATTACCGTGAAATGCTGACTGACAAGCCCTTAACCAGCAGTGCAGTTCAAGAAGAAGAAAATATTTACCAAGTTGACTAAAATAAAAAGGAATAATAAAAAGTAACACAATAAGAAAAACAATAATGAGGGTATATACAGGGGGCACCGGTACCGAGTCAGTGTGCGGGGGTACAGGCTAGTTGAGGTAATCTGTACATGTAGGTGGGGGCGAAGTGACTATGCAAAGGTAACAAACAACCAGCGAGTAGCATCAGTGTACAAATGTAAATTGTCCGGTGGCTATTTTATTAATTGTTCAGCAGTCTTATGGCTTGGGGGTAAAAGCTGTTGAGGAACCTTTTGGTCCTAGACTTGGCGCTCCGGTACCGCTTGCCGTGTGGTAGCAGAGAGAACAGTCTATAACTTGGGTGACTGGAGTCTCTGACAATTTTATGGGCTTTCCTCTGACACTTCCTATTATATTGGCCCCAGTGATGTACTGGGCCGTTCACACTACCCTCTGTGGCGCCTTACGGTCAGATGCCGAGCAGTTGCCATACCCGTCGGGGATGCAACCGGTCAGAATACTCTCAATGGCGCAGCAGTAGAACCTTTTGAGGATCTGGGAACCCATGCAAAATCTTTTCAGTTTCCTGAGGTGGGAAAAGGTGTTGTCGTGCCCTCTTCACGACTGTCTTGGTGTGTTTGGACCATGATAGTTTGTTGGTGATGTGGACACCAAGGAACTTGAAACTCTCGACCCGCTCCACTACGGCCCTGTCGATGTTAATGGGGGCCTGTTCGGCCCGTCTTTTCCTGTCGTCCACGATCAGCTCCTTTGTCTTGCTCACGTTGAGGGAGAGGTTGTTGTCCTGGCACCACACTGCCAGGTCTCTGACCTCCTCCCTATAGGCCATCTCATCGTTGTCGGTGATCAGCCCTACCACTGTTGTGTCGTCAGCAAACTTAATGATGGTGTTGGAGTCGTGTTTGGCCACACAGTCGTGGGTGAACAGGGAATATGTGAGGGGACTAAGTACACACACCTGAGGGGCCCCAGTGAACGCTGAGTTGTAGTCAATGAACAGCATTCTCACATAGGTGTTCCTTTTGTCCAGGTGAGAAAGGGCAGCGTGGAGTGCGATTGAGATTGCGTCATCTGTGGATCTGTTTGGGCGATATGCGAATTGGAGTGGGTCTAGGGTGCCCGGGAGGATGCTGTTGATGTGAGCCATGACCAGCCTTTCAAAGCACTTCATGGCTGCTGACGTGAGTGCCACGGGGTGATAATAATTTAGGCAGGTTACCTTCGCTTCCTTGGGCACAGGGACTATGGTGGTCTGCTTGAAACACGTAGGTATTACAGACTCGGTCAGGGAGAGGTTGAAAATGTCAGTGAAGACACTTGACAGTTGGTCCGCGCATGCTTTGAGTACACATCCTGGTAATCCGTCTGGCCCAGCGGCTTTGTGAATGTTGACCTGTTTAAAGGTTTTGTTCACATTGGCTACCGAGAGTGTTATCACACAGTCATCCAGAACAGCTGGTGCTCTCGTGCATGCTTCAGTGTTGCTTGCCTTGAAGCGAGCATAAAAGCCATTTAGCTCGTCTGGTAGGCTCGCATCACTGGGCAGCTCGCGTCTGGATTTCCCAAAATAGTTTTCAAGCCCTGCCACATCCGACGAGCGTCAGAGCCGGTGTAGTAGGAGTCAATCTTAGTCCTGTATTGACACTTTGCTTGTTTGATGGTTCGTCTGAGGGCATAGCAGGATTTCTTAGAAGCGTCCGGATTAGTCTCCCACTCCTTGAAAGCGGCAGCTCTAGCCTTTAGCTCAATGCGGATGTTGCCTGTAATCCATTGCTTCTGGTTGGGATTTGTACGTACAGTCACTGTGGGGACGATGTCATCGATGCACTTATTGATGAAGCCGATGACTGAGGTGGTATACTCCTCAATGCCATTGGATGAATCCCGGAACATATTCCAGTCTGCGCTAGCAAAACAGTCCTGTCGTGTAGTATCTGCGTCATCTGACCACTTCCATATTGAGCGAGTCACTGGTACTTCCTGCTTTAGTTTCAGTTTTTGTCAGGAGGATAGAATTATGGTCAGATTTGCCAAAATGAGGGTGGTGGAGAGCTTTGAATTCATCTCTGTGTGTGGAGTAAAGGTGGTCTAGAGTTTTTTTTTTCTCCTGGTTGCACAAAAAAATTGGTAGAACTGATTTAAGTTTGTCTGCATTAAAGTCCCCGGCCACTAGGAGCGCCGCTTCTGGGTGAGCATTTTCTTCTTTGCTTATGGCCTTATAGAGTTGGTTGAGTGTGGTCTTAATGCCAGCTTCGTTCTGAGGGGGTAAATAGAAGGCTACGAATAATATAGATGAGAACTCTCTTGGTAGATAGTGTGGTCTACAGCTTATCATAAGGTACTCTACCTAAGGCGAGCAATACCTCGAGACTTCTTTAAACCCTTTGCAATGAAGATCTGTGAAGTTATTTGTATTTTTACGAATTATCTTTGAAAAACAGGGTCCTGAAAAAGAAGTTTTTTTTGTTAATGCTGAGTTTATAACGTAAAAGGCATGTACTCACATTTCATACTGGTTGTTTTTTGTCGTCCTCAACTATTCAGCTCTGTCTGGGTGAAGGACCTGTCTGGGTGAAGGACCTGTCTGAGTAATATAGAATAGTGTGCATGCATTGAGTCAGATCGCAGAGGCAACTAGTCATCTTTTGGAGAGATGTGAGAGAGAGACCACAACTGAATAATGAAATCAACAGACGTTGCGTTATGGTTTATTATCAAAAGGGAGTGCTGTTGGATCATTTAAGATACTCTTTGAAAAGGTAGGGTTTCAGATGTTTTCAGAAGATGGACAGGGACTCTGCTGTCCTAGCTTCAGAGGAAAGATGGACAGGGACTCTGCTGTCCTAGCTTCAGGGGGAAGATGGACAGGGACTCTGCTGTCCTAGCTTCAGGGGGAAGATGGACAGGGACTCTGCAACTCATGCCCCACTACCACTATCAGCAATTTAAGCCAGGCCCCACCTCCATTGTTTTTAAAGGAGGACCAACAAAATTAACCACACCAAAATAAAAACAAAAACAACAAAAAAAAAAAAAAATAACCCAAAAACAGAAAATTCTACTCTCAAACACACCAACTACCACTATCAGAATTAAGCCATAAGGGAGAATAGACACCACTACCACTATCAATTAGATAGTCATAAGGGAGACTAACATCTTACCACCCCACTACCACATCAATAAAGCCATTAAGGGACCGGAAGACTAACATCTACCACCCAAACTCCACTATCAGAGAATTAGAGCCAGAGGTAGTACTAGACATTTCTTCTACCACCACTAACCACTATTCCGCAATTTAGAGCCATATAAGGAGAGAATAACATGTCTACGTACACCACTTACCACTTATCAAATTGATCATAAGGAGACTAACATACTAACCACCCCTACCACTATCAGATAGAGACCATTAAGGAGACTAACATCTACTGCCCACTACCATTATCAGATAGAGCTATAAAAGAATAACATCTTCCACCCCCACTACCACGTATCAGATTAGAAGCCATAAGGAACTAGACATCTTACCACCCACTCCAGCTATCAATTAGAGCAATTAAGGAGAATAAGCATACTACTACACCACTACCAGATTTAGAGAGTCATAAGAGAGACTATGACATCTACCACCCACTACCGACTATCAGATAAGAGCCATAAGGAAGACTAAACATCACCACCCCACACCATCTATCAGATTAGAGGCCAAAACCCAGGTGACGATAGAAATCTTACTGCCCCACACAGTGATCATATAGAGCTATAAAGAAAATAGGACATCTACCCCAACCGAACCCACTGTAACCACTAAATTCAATTTAAGCCATAAGGGAGACTAGACATTCTACTGCCCCGACTACACATCAAAATTAGACCATAAAGGAGATATTTAACATCTACTATCCCACTACCACTATCAGTTAATGACATATATAGGAAACTAACAGTCTACCACCCCACTACCACTATCAGATAACCGAGCCATAAGGAGACTAGACATCTTACTCACCCCACTACCACTATCAGATATAGACAGCGCAATAAGGAGACTATACATCTACCACCCCACATACCACTATCAATAGATAGGAGCAATTAAGAGACTAACAACTACCACTATATGATTAGTACCTACTCGTGAAGAAGAGTCGTAAATAGACATCCTAGCACACCGCCTTTTTGTGGGCGGGGAGAGTGTAGAGCTGTACTACCGACTATCAGCATGGCGAGTAGGTCAGACAGGGAACTAGACAACTACCACTATCAGATTAGAGCCATAAGGATCTAGACATCTACCACCCCACTACCACTATCAGATAGAAGCCATAAGGGAGAATAACATCTACCACCCCACTACCACTATCAGATAAGAGCCATAAGGAACTAACATCATATACACACCCCACTTAACCGGACGAGGCGTGTGGGCACCATCAGATTAAGAGACATAAGAGACAGAAATCGACTCCCCACTACCAGTAGTCAGATAGAGCTTAAAAGAAATAGAACACGTCTACCACCCCAGAACTACCACTATCAGTTAAGCCAAAAGAACGAGACATCTACTGCCCACTACCCAGTATCATATTAGAGCCTATAAAGAGAATGAAATCTCCACCCCACTACCACTATCAGATTAGAACATAAGGAGATAGACATCTACTGCCCCACGTACCACTATCAAGATTAGAGCCATAAAGGAGAATAGACATCTACTATCCCACTACCCACTATCAGTTTAGAGACAAAAGAGAGACTAGACATCTACACCTCCACTACCACTACTCAGAAAAGCCATTTAAGGGAGACTATACATCTACCACCCCACTCACCACTATCAGATTAGAAGCCATCAAGAGACTAGACATTCTACCACCCCACAACCCACTATCGATTAGACAAGAAGGGGAGACTAGACACAGCTTACCGACTAATGCAAACTTAGCCAGCCATAAAGTCGAGTCTGGAGCTAGTCTAGCATCCCCCGACTACCACTATCAGATGTAGTAAAGCAATGAAAGGGAACAGACAAACTACCACTATCAGATTGTGAGAGCCCTGTAATAAGAGATCGTAACAAGGGAGGGTTGTTCTCCCACGCCCACTAACCACGTATACAAGAGCATTAGAGCCATAAGGAGAGATGAGATCATTCTACCACCCCACGACCACTATCAGATAAGATCCATGAAGGAGACTAGACACTCTACCACCCTACCACCATCAAGATTAGAGACATTAAGGGAGACTAGAAAAAAATCTACGTGCCCCACTACCAGTTCAGGGCCCATTCCAGAGCTAAAAAGAGGAGAAGACCAGTCTACGCCAGCTCACCTACTACGCACTATTCACCATTACCGACCATAGTAAGGCCAGACTAACTATGTCTTATCTAACACAGCCTTACCAGCAAAATCAGATTAAGTAAAAGATCCCCATAAAAAGGGAACTAACAAATTCTACCACCCCAGCTACCACTATCAGATTAGAGCCATAAGGGAGACCTAGACATTACTGCCCCACTACGAGTGGTATTGCAGATTAGTGCGTTGATTAAAGTTAGATACCTCCTGAAGACGATACCTGCCCAACCCCTTACTGTGTACTCGAGCGTATTCAGCTATGTGAAAAGCTCAAATAAGCCGGGAAGACACATGTGTCTTAGCCACCCGCGATCTCCTATCCCACTATCCAAATGTATAGCCATAAGATCCGGATAATCGGAGACAGTCATTACGCTACTCTCCACCGATTAGACCCTACTAAGATCAGTTGTGTGATGTATCACCAATAAGCCGGAACTAGAACGATCTTTCCAGCGCCCGACTACCTGTATCTACCATGATCCTACAATAACAGCACATATAGGAGACTAGACAGGTGGTCTACTCACTATCAAAGTAGAGCCATACAAGGAACTAACTATCATAGCCACCCTCTCACTTACCACTATCATTAAAGTCCATAACGGGAGAAAAATAGACCCCCGATCTACCACCCCAAAAGTACTTACCACTATCAGATTAATCCATTGGAAGGAGTCTAGACATCTACTGCCCCACTACCACTATCAATAGATCATAAAGGAGACTAGACATCTACCACCCCACTACCCACTATCAGAATAGACCATAAGGAGACTAACATCTACCACCCCACGTTACACTATCATATCTCCAAGCCATAAGAGGAGACTAGATAACAATCTCCGTCGCCCACTAACTATCGATCCATCTCCGACCATAAAATAAGATATAATAGCATCTACTATCCCACTACCGACTATCTCATTTATAACATATATAGTATACTATACATCTACCCACCCCATCCCTACCACTAATCATTAAGAAGCCATAATCTGAGACTAGACATAGGTCTGAAGTTCACGTCTGTCATACTAACACTTCCTATTCCCCTAACCACTCATCATTCCCGTTACTGAAGATTATTATTCTGCCTCCATCCCTCTCCTCTCCCCCTCTCCCTCTCTCTACCCCTCAACCTATCCACCCTCGCCTCACCTCCTCCCTTCTCCTCACCCATTGCCCACTGCCCCCTTTACCCCCCACTCTCCTATACCTCCTTCCCCACCCCGCCTCTTCCTCCTCCACCCTCCTCACCTCTCCTCCCTACATATCCCTCACCCCCTCTTCCATCCCTCCTCCTCACCCCTCCGCCTCACACTCCTCTCTTTCTCCCCCCCTCCCCCCCTCACCCACTTCCCCCTCCCCTCCCTCTCCCTACCCTCCAACCACTCCTCCTCCTTCCCCCCCTCCTCCCCCCCTACCTCACCTCTCCTCACCCCCTCCTCGCCCATCCTACCACTCCTCTCTTCTCCCCCTCCCTCCCCCCTCCCCCTCACCACCTCGCCTCCCACCCATCTCCCTTTCGTCGCCAACCACTCCCATTCGTATCTCCCCACCTCCCTTACCCCCCTCACTCCTCACTCTCCTCCCTCCCTCTCCCATATCGCTCGCATCACTCCTCCGTTCTCCCCCCCTCCCCCTTCCCACTCACCTTCTCCTCCCTTCTCCTCTCCCATTCTCATCACCCACTCCTCTTCGTTCTTCGTTCTCCCCCTCCTCCCCTCCCCCTCCACCTCACCTCTCCTCAACCACTCCATCTTCGTCTCCCCTGTCCCCCTCCCCCTCTCCTCACCTCTCCTCCCTCCTCTCGCAATTCGCACTCACCACCCCTTCTTCTCCCCCCTCCTCACCCCTCCCCTCACCTCTCCTCCCGCTCCTCCCGCTCCCAATTCGCCTCACCACTCCCCTCTTCTCCCCCCTACGCCTCACCCCTCACACCCCTCCACCCAGTCCTCAAACTCTCCCCCGCACGCCTCACCCCTCACACCCACTTCACCACCCTCTTCGTTCCCCCTTCCTCCCCCTTCACCTACCTCTTCCTCCCTCCTCCTCTCCCAATTTCCTCACCACTCCTCTTCGTTCTCCCCCCACGCTCAACCCCTCCATTTCACCCCTCCACATCCTCAAACTCACCCCCAGTGGTCTGTATTACATCATCAGCTCACAACTCCTATATTAAATGCTAATTCAGCAGATCTGGGACTGTCCTCATTAGCCTTATAACCACAGCAAAATGCAATACGACTAACCATTCACCCCCGCTTCAACACCAAAAATGAATAGTTCCTAATCACATTTAATGAACCCACCCCAACCTGAAGATTGGAACAAGACCAGAACAAAAGAAAGAAAAGAAAAGAACCACTCACATTACAACACAAAAAACTACAGAAACAACACACCCCTCCTCAACCCCCCACACCCTACACAACGCGCACACCTCCCAACACCCCCCTTCCACCACACCACCCACAACTGAAAGAAAAAAAAAAAGAGAAAAAAGAAAGAAAGAAAGAAAAAAGAATAGAGAAAGAAATAGGACGAGAGATATAGAGTGAATAAGAAGATGACAGAATCGAGAGGAGAAAGTAAGAAGGAGTAGAGAACAAGAGAGGAGACAAAAAAAAGAAAAAAAAGAAAGGAAAGAAAAAATAGAAGACGAGGGATATATTAGATGAAGAGAAAGAACAGAAGAAAGAAAAGAAAGAAAGAAAGGAGAAAGAAGACCAGAAGAGAGGAAGGAGAGAGATAGAAGTTAATTATGGGAGTGATAGAGTGATAGAGAGAGACAGAGAGAAGAGTAGAGACACTCTCACACAGGAATGGCGCAGTCCCTACTCCAGAACTTCCTCTTGCCCCTACTACTGCAACTCTCTGTTGGCTGGGCTCTCAATTTTGTCATCTAACCCCATGCAACTAACTCCAGAAGGCTGCAACTGCTCCCATGTCACCCTGCTCCTTGCACACTCCACTGGCTTCCAGGTCAAAGCCACATCCACTACCAACACCATTGCCTTGCTTAGAAAGCAAAAGGAACTGCCCTCACTACCTTCATGTTGTCTCAAACCCTACACCCCCAACCGAGCACATCCCTTTCTCCCACCTCTGTCTCTTCTACCTCCCCACGCCTACAGAGGCCTCCCATCTCAGCCCAGTCCAAGCTCTTCTCTTCCTGCACCCCCAATGATGGAACCAGCTTTAACCCTGAAGCTATACTGGTTTTTTGTGTTGAGCATTTTTTTGTAATTTCCCGTGTCGTCATTCTTTTTCTCCGTCCTAAGCTTATTTGTTGTTAGTTCCTATGTGCTAGATCCCCTCCCATCTTCCCCCCTGAAGCTAGACAGCAGAGTCCCTGTCCATCTTCCCCGCTAAGCTAGACAGCAGAGTCCCTGCCATCTTCCCCCTGAAAGGCTAAGCAGCCAGAGTCCCTGTCCATCTTCCCCCTGAAGCTAGGACAACAGAGTCCCTGTCCATCTTCCCCTTAAGCTAGGACACCAGAGTACCTGTCCATCTTCCCCACTACTAAACTAGTACAGCAATCCACTCATCTCCCCCTGAGCTAGGACAGCAGAGTCCCTGTCCATCTTCCCCCTGAACTAGGACAGCAGAATCCTGTCCATCTTCCCCCTGAACAGTACCCAGCACCCTGTCCATCTTCCCCCTGAAGCTAGACAGCAGAGTCCCTGTCCACTTCCCCTAAGCTAGACAGCAAAGTCCCGCACTCCCCCTGAACTAAGAGCAGAGTCCCTGTCCATCTTCCCCCCTGAAGCTAGGACACAACCCTGTCATGCTTCCCCCTGAAGCTAGAAACAGCAGAGCCCTTCGCATCTTCGTCCTAGAGAAGGGCAGAGCAGCAGATCCTTCCATCTTCCCCCTAAGCTAGACAGC
>NW_019945198.1:0-50396 GCF_002910315.2 Salvelinus sp. IW2-2015
GTGCTTACGTGACCACAGAAAAATCTGGGAGTATATCCAGGCCAGCCGAAGCGGTTGAACTCCAGACAAGCTCGATGGCTCTCTTTCTTCAGCCGATTCCAGTGTTATCTCAACCTATATGACCGGGCGAAGAATTCTCAACCGGATGCTTGTCACGAGTCATACTCTCCTGCCATTTCGAGAAAGATACTGAACATGACTGTTCTTCCCTGCCGCTAAGATCGTGGCTCCGATCTCGTCGGCAGGCATGTGGAGGAACCGTGAAACAAGCTCAAGCCATCGTTAACCGGGCCCTGGAGGACGGTCCTGTCTAATCGGTTGTTTGTTCCCAAGCAGGCAAGGTCGCCACCTTGACTCCCGGGCGCTAGGTCGCACCTATGATTCATCCAGCGTAAGTTGGTGGCCCACCTATACAAAGAAAGACGTTGCCACTTTCGTCAAGGCCTGTTTCCGCTGTGCTTGCCAGGGCAAATCTTTCTCACCTCCGCCCTCAAGGACTGCCTTCACCCTTTATCTATTCCCCACCCCGACCCTGGTCCACATATCTCGCTGGACTTTATTACATGGCATTCTCTCCGTCCATTGGTCAACTACTACGATGCCTAGTCATCATCGACAGGTTTTCAAGGCGGCCAGGTTTGTTCGCGCTTGACCAAATTCCATTCTGCAAGGAACAGCTGAGTTGCTGATTAACCATGTGTTCCAGAGTCTTTGGCATCCCGCAAGATATGGTTTCCGACAGAGGTCCCCAGTTCGCTCTCAAAGGTTTGGGAAGGCTCTCTGCAACTCATAGGGGCCACGGCCAGTTTCATTTCAGGTACCTCCGGATCCAACGGCCAAACTGAGAGGCATGAATCGAGGAGCTGGAAAACCACCCTCAGATGATATGGTTTCCAACAACCCATCCACAAATGGTCATACCTTCATTGTCTGGGCTGAGTACGCGCACAACACCTGTTGCTCCTCCTCCCACTGGTATATCCCGTCACGAGTGTCAGTTTTGGCTATTTGCTCCTCTATTGTTCCCGCAGCCAGAGGCAGAAGTCAGAGTGCTTCAGCCTCGAGGTAATCAGTACGCTGTCGGCTACTGGAATGAAGGCCCGTCTTAATCTTCTGCGTTCCTCACAGCAGTACCAACGACAAGCCCAACAGCACGTTGCCGTCCCGGATACCTTACCCTGACCACGCGGCCAGAGAGTATAGGACTCTCAAACAAAAAAACTTACCGCTACGGTGGGTCTCCAAGCTGTCCCACGAGATTCATCGGACCCTTTAAAGATTGCCAGGGAGAGTTCAATCCCGTACTTTTCGCCTGCACTTACCCAGATCCTTAAAATACAATCCCACATTTCACAATTTCTTTATAAACCTGTGTTTTTCTCCCCCTTATTCCGCAGCAGACCTCCCCTCCGCCCCATGTCATCGGAGGCCAGTCGGCTTAACCGTTCCACCGGTATACGGGACTCCGCGCCGGGCTGAGCGGTCTGGCAGTATCTGGATGGACTGGCAGGCTACGGGTCCCGAAGGACGCTCCTGGTTTGACCTGCGGAACGCATACCATCTGTTGCGGATCAAACCCGGTGACGAGTGGAAGACGCTTCAACCGCCTATGGTCACTACGAAATTGGTGATGCCCTTCGGCCTGACCAACGCCCCGGCTGTGTTCCAGCGCTCATAACATGTGCTTAGGGATATAGCTTCCATTTTCGGTTTGTTTAGCTTGGATGACATCCTCATCTTTTCGAGCTCTCTTCAAAGAACACACTAAGCATGTCAGACAAGTGCTCAAACGCCTCCTAGACAGCCATTTGTAGTTAAGCCGGAAAGTGTGAATTCATTCCTCTCGAGACAGTTCCTGGATTTTAGTGGAACCCGGCTCGAGTCGAGAGGACCCCAAGAAGGTAGGGGCGGTTAGCAAGATTGGCCGCAACCCCCAAGTGCCGTTAAGGAGTTCAGCGTGTCCTGGCTTCACGTGAACTTCTACGCGCAAAGTTCAGTCAAGAACTTCAAGCTCGGTTGGCAGCCCCTCTCTCAGCTTTAACAAGGTGGAACACAAGGTTCTCTGGTGGAAGAGAAGCTGAGACGGCTTGCCAAGGACTCAAGCAGCGCATTCCGTTCTGCTCCCATCCATGACACTACCGACGGCGGCATGAACCTTTTGTGGTGGAGGTAGACGCCACAGGAGGTTGGTGTTTGAGCTGTCCTGTCTCAGAAATGGGTGAAGACAAGAGGCATTATCCTATGCGCCTTCTTCTCTCACGGCTTACCCCGGCTCGAGAGGAATTACGATGTGTGGGGTGTTGAACTCTAGCGTATAAATGTCATTGAAGGAATGGAGCACTGGCTCGAGGGGCTTCTCAACCGTTATCAAGTGCTACGGCGACCACTAAAAATCTGGAGTATATCAGCAGGCGAAGCGGTTTGAACTCCAGACAAGCTCGATGTCTCTTTTCTTCAGCCGATTCCAGTTTATTCTCAACCTATAGACCGCGGTCGAAGAATCTCAAACCGGATTGCCCTTGTCCGAGTCTACTAGCTCTGCCGATTCGAGAAGATACTGACATGACTGTTCTTCCTGCCGCTAAGTGATGTGCTCCGATCTCGTGCAAGTGGAGGATACCGTGAAACAACGCTCAGCCATCGAACCGGCCTGGAGGAGGTCGCCTGTAATCGGTTGTTTGTTCCCAAGGCAGCAAGGTCGCACCTTGAACTCCCGGGCGTAGGTCGCACCTTGGAGTTCATCCAGCGTAAGTTCTGGTGGCCCACCATAAAAGAAGACGTTGTCCACTTTCGTCAAGGCCTGTTCCGTTGTGCTGCCAGGGCAAATCTCTCCCTCCGCCTCAAGGACTCCTTCACCCTTTATCTATTCCCACCGACCCTGGTCCCATATCTCGCTGGACTTTATTACGGCCTTCCTCCGTCCCATGGTAATACTGACGACCTAGTCATCATCGACAGGTTTTCTAGGCGGCCAGGTTTGTTCCTTGACCAAATTACCTTCTGCAAGGAAACAGCTGAGTGGTGATTAACCATGTGTTCCGAGTCTTTGGCTATCCCGCAAAGTATGGTTTCCGACAGAGGTCCCCAGTTCGCCAAGGTTTTGGAAGGCCTTCTGCAACTCATAGGGCCACGGCCAGTTTATTCAGGGTACCATCCGGAGTCCAACGGCCAAACTGAGAGGATGAATCAGGAGCTGGAAACCACCCTCAGATGTATGGTTTCCAACAACCATCCACATGGTCATCCTTCATTGTTGGCTGAGTACGCGCACAACACCTTGTGCTCCTCCTCCACGGTATATCCCCGCACGAGTGCTCATTTGGCTATGCTCCTCTATTGTTCCGGACCAGGAGGCAGAAGTCAGATGCCTTCACCTCGAGGTTCATCAGACGCTGTCCGCTTACGTGGAAGAAGGCCCGTCTTAATCTTCTGCGTTCCTCACAGCAGTACCAAGACAAGCAACAGACTTGCCGTCCGGTCCTACCTCTGTACCCCGGCCAGAGAGTATGGCTCTCAACAAAAAACTTACCGCTACGGGTGGAGTCTCGCAAGCTGCCCAGAGATTCATCGGACCCTTTAAGTGCAGGAGAGTCAATCCCGTTACTTTTCGCCTGCACTTACCCAGATCCCTTAAAATCAATCCACATTTCACATTTCTTTATGTAAAACCTGTTGTTCTTTCTCCCCTTATCGGCAGCAGACCTCCCCCTCCCCGTGTCATCGGAGGCCAGTCGGCTTATACCGTCCACGGAGATCTGGACTCCCGCCGGGTGCAGGCGGTCCTGGCAGTATCTGGTGGACTGGAAGGCTACGTCCCGAGGAGCGCTCTGGTTCCTGCCAAGGACATACTGGACCCTGACCTCATTCCGTCAGTTCAGGGCCTCCACCCTGAGAAGGCTGGTAGGAACGTCAGGAGCCGTTTCCTAGGAGGGGGATTCTGTCAGGTTTTGGCCAGGACTGTTCTGTTTTTTTGTCACTAGATGTCCCATTGCACTTTTTTGTACCTTTTGTTTTTCCTTGCTCTAATTATTGTTTGCACCTGTATGTCGTTCCTTGTTAGTATTTAATCCTGTGTGTTCCTCAGTTCCTTGCTCAGATGTTTGTATGTTAGCAACCCAGCCCAGCCAAGCCTTGTTGTGAAACATATATTTTCTCTTGTTGGATTTTCCAGAGTTCTCTGGTTTTGTTCTTTTGTATTTTGTATTAGTCTTTTGAGGTTTGTTTTTCCCTTGCTGTTTTTACCACTTTGTGGATATTTTTTGTTTTTGATAGATAGTCTATTTTTTTATAAACCACCATCTCTAGTATCTGCTGTGTCTGCTCATCTTCTGGGTTCTGCCGATTTAGTGACTGTTCTCGCACCGGGTCCTGACACATTTTAGCTCTGTAGCACTTCAGATTAAACGTAATGGAGTCTTAAAGGAGCTTGGGTAAGGCCAAAAAAGTAATAATATACCAATTTTGGTTAATTATTTCTCATTCTGCTTTTAGACACAATGTCAAATATATACTGTATGTCAGCAATCTTTACTCAAAGGACATTCTATGGATTAAATGTCGTCAAAAAAAAAAAATATGGATCAAATTTAGTTTTTTTGTCCTGGTTATGTGAAGGAATCAGTCTGAAAGCCAGTCTGTTCAGCCCAAGAGAAGGGTTTCTCACGCCTGGTTAGTAATTACTGCTGTTTATTGGAATAGAACAATGGATGTGCCTGCGGGATCCAAACAAGTGAAAACTTACTAGATGATGTGATGTGCATGACTGATGTTATAGCTTGCTAGGCAGCTCGACAGGGACATCGAGTCACAATTTCAATAACTGTAAAGCACATGGAGTATTTTGAAATCCTGTATCACTCGTAGATACTTTACATCATATATGTCAGAGTCAAAGCCCGCGGGCCACATCCGGCCCGCGAGAAGGTTTTTTACGGCCCCTGGGATGATCTTGATTTATTATTAGAACGGCGCCCGCGAACCGCAGCAAGCCGGCAGCCCGCAGATCTTTTACACGCACAATACTACATTTCCCACAATGCAACGGTGAGCTCTCTACCAGTGCGTTCCCGAGCGCACAGTTGGCTGATAAAATAGGTATGGCTTGCCGCTGAACTTTCGACGCCGATTTGCTGACTTTGAGCACAAAAAAAGCAGGTTGGAACTGCTCGGTACCCATTTGCTGTTGACGTGGAAAGCTCACCACCAAACCTCCAAATGGAGTTGATTGACCTCCAATGCAATGATGCACTGAGGGCAAAATATGCGGCAGTGGGTGCTGCGGAGTTCGCCCGTTTCTCCCCGACACAATGCCCCACGTGCGCATCCAGGCTGCTCAAACGTTGTCTATGTTTGGCAGCACATACCTGTGTGAACAACTGTTTTCTTTGATGAACCTGAACAAAACATCACACAGAAGTCGACTTACTGCTGAACACTCCACTCAATTCTGAGGATTTCCTCAGCTCAGAGCCTTACCCCGAACATTGATGAACTTGTGGAAAAGATGGGACACCACCAAGTATCACCCTCAACCTCAAACAAGTGAACATTACTGTGCAATCACATATTTAGAGTTTTTACTCAGTTCAAGTTTAAAAGTTAAAGTTTAATATTTGTTTTCACTGCATGTTACTTCTCCTTAAACAAAGTGTTGTTTTTGATTAATAGATTTTTGCACTTTATTTTATTGTATTTCAATCCAATTATATTTTAAAAATATTTCAGTTGAGTGGATGATAGAAAATTGCTATTATTGTTTTTTTCTTTGAAGTAAATTTAGCCCACTTTTGCTAAAATAGAAAATATAGGCTACTGATGGTGCCTTGAATACCGGTTTCTTTCATTTAATGTTCATGTTATGGGGATTTTTATATAAAGGAAATTTGTCTTTTGTGTCTGTTGAAAATTAAAGATTACTGACAGAGCCATAAGAAAATATTGCTTTATTTATCTGATCATATTGGAATATATTTGTTAGGTTTCAGTAGGTTCAATTAGGTTCACTAGACTATATGCGTCATTTAAAAATTTTTCAATGAACATTCGAACAGTCCGGCCCTCGGCTTGTAGCTAAATTTTTATTTGGCCTCCGTCCATTTGACTTTGACACCCCTGCTTTACATGTATGCCATTATCTAAAGAGCGATACTATGAATAAATGTTAAACAGGTCTGCTATGCCGTTAAGCATGACACATAGCCTCCAATGTTCTGTATGGCTGTCATAGACAGATTCTAGAACTGATGGAACACAGCGGGGCAGTAACACAGGTTCTAAACTACGTTAATAAAATAGCTAGTGGATGGAGGAACACTTAGCCAGGCTTAGAGTTGTAATGAATACTCAGGGAGAAAAAGGTGTAGATTCACGCGCAAAGCGCGGCAGGTGTTTATTTCGCAGAAGGCAGGAATCGTGTTCACGGGCAGGCAATGGTCATACACAGGTAGGCAAACAGGCAGGTGAATCAAAACTAGGACTGAAGGCTATAACTGGTTCTCACAAACGAGCTAGGAAAAGGCTTAGTAGTGTCAAAACAAACAATACCTCACAAAAGGCACAAACAGAAGGAACTGAACTAAATAAGTAGCTGATGAGACCAGGTGAGTAACTAACACAGGTGAAATCAATGAACAAAAATGAAAGACAGGACTACGTTCCAGAACACAAAGAAACAGGGCTACGTTCCAGAACACAAAGAAACAGGGCTATGTTCCAGAACACAAAGAAACAGGGCTATGTTCCAGAACACAACGAAACAGGGCTACGTTCAAGAACACAAAGAAACAGAACACAAGGTTGACTAAGAAAATAAATACAAAACCTTACAAGAGTGTGTCCCAGAATATCCATAGGGGGAGCAGTGGGGGGGTTGAATGAAACAATAAAACAAATTAGAATCTATATACATACTGTACATATTTACAACTGGAAGTGTAATAGATGTTCATGGGGGTGGAGGAAGGGTAAACGGGATAGAATGTCCAGTGGGAGTGGGAGCAGTAGGACGGGGGGAGTAACCGGGTGGTAGCCGGCTAGTGATAGTGACTAAAGTTCAGGGCAGGGTACTAGGCGGAGGCCGGCTAGTGGTGACTATTTGACAGTCTAATGACCTTGAGATAGAAACTGTTTTTCAGTCTCTCGGTCCCAGCTTTGATGCATCTGTATTGACCTCACCTTCAGGATGGTAGCGGGGTGAACAGGCCATGGCTCAGGTGGCTGAGGTCCTTAATGATCTTCTTGGCCATCGTGAGACACCTGGTGTTGTATGTGTGCTGGAGGGCAGGCAGTGTGCGCCAAATGGTGCTATCGGCTGAGCTTATCACCCTCTGTAGAGCCTTGCGGTCAGAGGCGGTGGAGTTGCCGAACCAGGCTGTGATGCAGTATGCTCAGTATGCTCTCGATGGTGCTCCTGTAAAATACTCTGGGGGCCCTCGTGACAGGCCGAATTTCTTCAGCCTCCTGAGGTTGAAGAGTCAGTGTTGTGCATTCTTCACTACGATGTCCGTGTGGTTTGACCATTTCAGCTCCTCGGGGATGTGTACGGCAAAGGAATTTGCCGTTTTTGACCATCTCCACAGCGGCACATTGATGAGGATGGGGGGGGGGGGGGGGTGCCCAACCTGGTTCCTACTGAAGTCCACAATCAGCTCCTTTGTTTTGTTGAGGGAGAAGTTGTTTACCCGGCACCACGCCGTCAGAGTGCCTACCTCCTCTCTGTAGACCGTCTCGTCGTTGTTGGTAATCAGGCCCCTACTACTGTCGTGTCGTCAGCAAACTTGACGATGGAGTTGGAACTGTGTGAGGCCACGCAGTCGTGGGTATACAGGAAGTACAGGAGGTGACTGAGGACGCCCATCAGGAAGTCCAGGACCCAGTTGCATAGGGAGGAGTTCAGTCCCAGGGCTGTCAGCTTTGTGGTGAGCTTAGAAGGCACTATGGTAATGAAGGCCGAGCTGTAGTCAGTGAACAGCATCCTCCCATATGGATTCCTTTTGTCCAGGTAGGTGAGGGCAATGTGCAGTGCAATGGGGAATGCGTCTTCCGTGGATCTGTCGGGGCGGTAGACGAATTGGAGAGGGTCGAGTGTGTCGGAGAGGGAGGAGGTGATATGGTCTTCGACTAGCCTCTCGAAGCACTTCATGATGACAGAAGAGAGTGCTACTGGTCGGTAGTCATTCAGTTCAGTTACTTTCCCTTTCTTGGGCACAAGGATGATAATTGACATCTTGAAGCAGGTGGGTATAGCAGCCTGAGCTAGAGATTTGATTGGTTGAAAATGTCACAGAACACAACAGCTAGCTGGTCTGTACATGATCTGAGGGCGCGGCTTGGGATTCCGTCTGATCCGGAAGCCCTGCAAGGTTTAACACGCTTGAATGACTTGCATATGTCCTCCTTGGAGACTGTAAGCATGGAGCCCTCGTTGTCCTCATTGGTTTCACATCATCTATGCATTTTCGATGAATCCGGTGACTGAGTCGGCCATTCTTTTGATGTTATTCCCGTCTTGGAGCATGGATTCTGATTGGTCAGAATCTTTGAGAGCATTTTTGGCGTCGGCTTGGGGCGGGATATACACAGCCGTGGCGATAATCCCTGAGAACTCTCTCGGAAGGTAATAAGGGCGACATTTGATGACCAAGTGTTCCAATATGAGACAGCAGAAACTCTTAACTTCCTGTACGTTTCCCCCCGTCGTACCATGTGTTGTTGGTCATAAGAGCAGAGCCCACCACCTTTGCTCTTGCCAGAGAGAGCCCATTCCTATCCACTAGATTAACTGTAAAACCCGCTGCTTGTATATAATCCGTTTGGATGTCAGAGGAAAGCCAAGTCTCAGAAAAACAGAGTATGTTGCAAAATCTTATTTCCCTCTGGAAGGAGATCCTCAAGTTTATTTACTAATGTTTGAACATTGGCAAATAGTATGCTCGGTAACGGAGGACGGGTTGTCCGGCATTTCAATCTCACTAAGACCCCTCCACGTCTGCCTCTCCGTTGGCGTCTTCCTTTCCTTCGCTCCGGTAGGACTCCCAGGCTACCCGACGCCTCACCGAAGAGGCTAGACCACTGCACCTCCGTCTCCGGGAATTTGGATAGGTCGAGTGGACAGTGAGTACCCAGGGGTGCATATCCAATAGTTCTACCCAGTTGTATGAAGTAATGTTCCAAAATAAACTGAGAACGAAAATGAAGAAAAACACTAGAAAAAAAACACTAGAAAAAGTAGAAACCAGCAAAGTTTTGTATGAGCTCGATGGCAAAGTTACCATGTTTGTCGACGCCATCTTGGACAAAGCCCTCGATTAGATCAATTCAATCAGTGATTGATATAGAGGGGGACCATTGTCTCCTGACCCATCAAATCAAGGTAAATGTCAATCAAGGACCACTGTAAAGGGCCAGATGATGTGCTTGAC
Organism: Salvelinus sp. IW2-2015; assembly: GCF_002910315.2. Lineage (NCBI taxonomy): Eukaryota > Metazoa > Chordata > Actinopteri > Salmoniformes > Salmonidae > Salvelinus > Salvelinus sp. IW2-2015. The sequence continues at coordinate 9,420 of NW_019945198.1, forward strand.
TGGAACACACATCCTGGCAGAAAGCAATCAAACCTGAGATGTGAGAGATGCCAAGCTGCACCCAAAGTGAGATATCATTCTGGGTACAAATGTGGTGAAATGTCAAGAAGACAACGGTCCAGCTTCCTTCCATTGCTTCACTAAAACACACATCCCTGAACAGAGAGAGAGAGAGAGAGAGAATGTGAGAGAGAGCGAGAGAGAGAGGCAGAAAGAGAGAGAGATAAACGCTAAGCAGAACCCACGGTGAGATATTCAGGATATTCTATACAACTCTTGCTCTCCAGCTGCTAATGCTGGGCTGGCTGGCGTCTTTGTCTCCAGGGAGACCGTCGTGGCGTCGTCCCATGAAGAGTCCTGTCGTGCTGAGGTATGCCACCAGAGATGACTACAGTGCCTTCCCCTTGCCACCGGTTACCTGTAGCGACAGCTGTGACCACTCTGAATTCACCACGCTTCAGGCTCCAGACAAAGGAGGAGTCAGTGAAACCCTCATCACCTCCGCATAAAACCTATTCAGCACCGTCTCATAGTACCTCGAGAAAATATCTCTCTGTGCCTTATTTTGTGCAGGTACACTGTCTCAGTGTGACCATAGACAAAATATATGGTATTGTGTCAAATATTGTCTCTCTCTCTCTGGTTTAGAAGCAACAAAAACTCTGTATAATGTAACTATAAGATATTCAGAGTTGAATTGAAACTTGAGTAAGATATCCAAGCTATTAAGTCTATGCCATTGAATATGCCATCATCTAGAATCATTAGTGACTGATAGGTATACTGACATAGAGTTCCAGTTACCTCTGCACTATGACACAGTAAGTACATTATTTGAAGAAACTCCACCTCTGCAGCGACAGCAACATGAACCTGTCAGTCAGTCAGAGTAGGTCTACGTCTCTGGTCCTCAATCACAGGTCAACACCTCCAGGCTTGCTCCATCTGGCCATGATGACAGGGATATGAAAGGGGCAGTACCACGGACACCATAGAAATAGAATGACAGAATCACATGTATATTTAAAATAATTATATTTATGCGAGACACTAAAGGAACAGGAACTGGTACTCAAGGCAATCCAATGCCAGCCAGAGAGCAACTCTAGCAGATGTGGATCACTCTGGATAAGAGCATCTGCCCCATAATGCTTTGCTCTCTTGTGTGTATGTGTTGTGTTGGTCAGACTGGCTGGCCCTCAATAGGACCCTCAGCCGTAGCAGTAGTTCCATGAGCGGCTATGTGTTACAGTCAGTGTACTAAATTAGTGATCTAGTATCTAACGCTAACGGCGCCCTAACAGGTGGTCGACAACAAAGGTCTGCTCTGTACTGTAATTGGCACTGCGTTAACTGCAAATACCTGGGGTCTTGAGACATGCAGTGCACAGGTCCTATTCTTGGTCCACTTGTACCTAAGACTTCAGTAACAAACCAATCATTCTTATGTGAAACATTTGACATTGTTTTGATACATTATCAATCAACATGAAAAGTAGCAGAGAGATTCCCCAAAGGAAAAAAAAGGCTGTGGGAAAAACAGGCTACTTCTAAATGAGCCCATCTTTTTGTCTGGCTCTGATCCTAGAGCCAAGTAGACATAGGAAGCAGCAGCTGCTGGGCGGAAAACAGTTCAGACACATAGCAGCTCAGCATTGTTTGGTCTGAATGACTTAAACATGCCATACTTCCTCCTGTTAGGTCCTAGGGACATAGCTACAGTTATATTTATGAAATAAAAATCAAATCAAATCACACACACAAGATGTATCAATAAAGTGAGTGTGTGTGTGTGTGTGTGTTTTTGTCTATGGGTGTGTGTGTGTGTGTGTGTGTGTGTGTGTGTGTGTGTGTGTGTGTGTGTGTGTGTGTGTGTGTGTGTGTGTGTGTGTGTGTGTGTGTGTGTGTGTGTGTGTGTGTAACTCTTTCATTGGGCAAAGCGGAGCCCTGTGTATGACATGCAGGGACAAGTTGAGATTCAATATAATGTCTAATGATAGTCTGGGAACGTCTCAGTTCACCCACATAAATACCTGTCCTGTTCACAGAGCTGCACAGAAAGTCACACAGAGCTGCACAGGAAGTTACCCAGAGCTGCACAGGAAGTCACACAGAGCTGCACAGGAAGTCACCCCGAGGTCACAGGATAGGTAAACTTGGTAACATAGTGAGACAGATATTTCAACGGATGTATAAATGTGATGCATGGTGTTTCCACTCACTACCAAATAGGGTAGTGAAAGGAAGCCCACTGGCTGGCAGTGGGAGAAGACGGAGCGAGATGGATTTTGGCCAACATTCTTCACATTTTCTCATCAATTAAACATTTGATCTCAATACAGTGTTCTGTTCCCAAAACTAAAATCTGTTATGAACAGAGTTGACAAAGTTTTGTAGACTTGACCCTTTGCAAAAGGGTTGCCCGGCATCTCAACCCCTCCACGTCTGCCTCTCCATCGGCGTCTTCCTTTCTTTCTCTCCGGTACGATTCCCAGGCTACCCGGTGCCTCACCGAAGAGGCTAGACCAACATCCTCTTCTTCACTCCAAAATGCTCCAACATCCTCTTCTATAAACAGCCTCTTTAAATAATTTAACAGAGCTTTGTTTGGCCATTTTACTTGTTTTTGCTCGCCAAGTTTGCGAGTGAATCTTAGCTAGCTAGATAACAGTGAGTAGCTTACACAGCGTAGCTTAGCCTACACTGTGGCCTGGAGGTGTTGACCTGTGATTGAGGGCCAGAGACGTAGACCTACTCTGACTGACTGACAGGTTCATGTTGCTGTCGCTGCAGAGGTGGAGTTTCTTCAAGTAATGTACTTACTGTGTCACAATGCAGCGGTAACTGGAACTCTATGTCAGGGCTCCCGAGTGCTAGAGGCGTCACCACAGACCCTGGTTCGATCCCGGGCTGTATCACAACCGGCCATGATCGGGAGTCCCATAGGGCGGCGCACAATTGGCCCAGTGTCGTCCGGGTTAGGGTTTGGCTGGGGTAGGCCATCATTGTAAGTAAGAATTTGTTCTTAACTGACTAGCCTAGTTAAATAAAGGTTACGATTTTTTTATTAAAAGACATTCTACACAAAATGTAGGTTGTATTGCAACAAAATAGGAAAAATGCCAAGGGGTGTGAATACTTTTGCAAGGCACTGTACATAGGTCTATCTACAAAGTAAACTATATTCAAGACGGAATATTGCAGAGACTCTCAAGTACAAATCACACTCACATTCTACTATATGAGTCTGTGTGGCAAGCACAAAAATCCCCAATTAAAATGTACAGCCACTGACTGGCCTTAAAAAGCCAAACAAACACACATAAGTGGTGTTATTACCTGAGTGAGGAGAAGATGGTAAATCTGATCCATACTGATGAATCACCTGTTGGACCACCTCCATGCCTCCACGTGTCACTCTCTGATTTTTCCCAGAGAAGAGGCCTTTAAGCTGAACAACATGTCCTGGTTGACTGGGTGCTCCTGGAGACTATAACCCTCTCACCCTGGATCTCAGCTACTTCTGGCCTGGCCCCTCTGCTACGGTCAGTGAGCACAGCTGAGAGAGGCAGGGGGGTTGGGATTGGAACGGGGGTGGGAGTTAAGGGGGGCTACACCCTCTCCTCTCCAGCATGCAGTCCTCAGAGAACAATAGGGTACTAGATCACAACCACTCTTTACAGAGTCTTTACAAGCCACCCTTTAACTGGGCTGGGTTTAACCTGCCCAGGGGCTGTTAGGCAGGCTCCCATGAACAAACAGAGAATCCCATTCAGAGTAATGCTACATTATTTACAGTAATGATACATTATTTACAGTAATGATACATTATTTATATTACAACACACAATGCCAGCAGCATACCACCCTGCATACCACTGTTGGCTTGCTTCTGAAGCTAAGCAGGGTCGGTCCTGGTCAGTCCCTGGATGGGAGACCAGATGCTGCTGGAAGTGGTGTTGGAGGGCCAGTAGGAGGCACTCTTTCCTCTGGCTTCTGAAAAAATATCCCAATGCCCCAGGGCAGTGATTGGGGACACTGCCCTGTGTAGGGTGCCGTCTTTCGGATGGGACGTTAAAACGGGTGTCCTGACTCTCTGAGGTCATTAAAAGATCCCATGGCACTTATCGTAAGAGTAGGGGTGTTAACCCCGGTGTCCTGGCTAAATTCCCAATCTGGCCCTCAACCATCATGGTCACCTAATAATCCCCAGTTTATATTGGCTCATTCATCCCATCCTCTCCCCTGTAACATTCCCAGGTCGTTGCTGCAAATGAGAACGTGTTCTCAGTCAACTTACCTGGTAAAATAACGGTAAAAAAAAAAAAAATGCCAACAGTAAGGTATAAACCAAGGATAGGGTATCTAGCTATCCACCAGAGGGAATGAACAAAGCAGAAATAGGCCCACACCTATGATTTCTACAAGTACAGCAAGTCATATGAGTCAATACGATTATTCCAGGAAGTCATTTATTTCCTAGCTGAGTGTTTAATGAACTAACCAGCTGGATGCGACTCAAGCTGTACCCATACATACACAGGACGGAGGAAATGAGGTGAAGAGAAAATAGGGAAGCTGAGAGAAAGAGCTACTGGACTAATTAAGAGAACAGAGAAGGAAGAGGGAGGGAGATAGGGAGGGGGGAGAGAGAGAGATAGAGGGAGGGAGGGAGAGAGAGAGATAGATAGAGAGAGAGGAGGGAGAGAGAGAGGAGGAGAGAGAGAGAGAGGGTTGGAGAGAGAGGGTTGGAGATAGAGGGAGGGGAGAGAGAGAGAGAGGAAGAGAGAGAGAGGAAGAGAGAGCGAGAGAGAGAGAGGAGAGAGAGAGATGGATGGATGGATGGATGGAGATAGAGGGAGGGAGAGCGAGTGAGAGAGAGAGGAAGAGCGAGAGCGAGAGAGAGAGAGAGGAGGGAGAGAGAGAGAGTAGATGCCTGTGTGTCCGCTGACTGAGGTAAAACATTGTGTCTGTGAATGTTTAGAACATTGTTCTGACGTTCCTTCTCCTCCACGGTCCCTGTGACAGCTAGGCTCCTGGTGACAGCTATAGGATTCCCACACACTCTCTCAACCATAAGAACATCCATCCAGGTAAACACTGCTGTGTTTGTCTTCCAGTATTCACTCAGTTTAGTTTACACACCATGCTTCAACATATACATTTTACAGCACTTCAAATAGACTCAGATCCCTCAACTGGTAACAACTTTCAGCCATGTTTGGATTAAACATCTCAAAAGAATGTGTGATTTATGAATGAAAAATCCTGAAAAGAGAAAAGCAAATTGGAAATGAAAGTATTGTCTAAGCTAAGATAATTACTCAACAAGTTGCTAGATCGTGCAGATAGATCTGTAGCTAAATATCCTTAAATTCTTATAAGTTCATCTCTGATATAGATCTCCCACAAATTCCTGTAATTCAAGGTTGAATTAAAGGTTTACAATACATTTTTTTTAAAGTTATTTAACCTTTATTTAACTAGGCAAGTCAGTTAAGAGTCATAGTTGCTCTCGCCGTAACCTGCGCGACCCGATATTTACACGCTGAGCGTGAGGAGCACGGGCAACTACAGGAGATCTGCCGGTCGGATTTCTTCACTTTGACATCCTAATTTAACTTCTTTGTGATAGGGGGCAGCATTTTCACTTTTGGATGAATAGCGTGCCCATAGTGAACTGCCTCCTACTCTGTCCCAGATGCTAATATATGCATATTATTATTACTATTGGATATGAAACACTCTGAAGTTTCTAAAACTGTTTGAATGATGTCTGTGAATATAACAAAACTCATATGGCAGGCAAAAACCTGAGAAAAAATCCAAACCGGAAGTGAGAATTCTGAGGCTGGTCGATGTTCAACTCATCGCCTATTCAATTCCCTATAAGATATGGATCTGTTTGTACTTCCTACCCCTTCCACTAGATATCAACAGTCTGTAGAATGTGGAATGAAGCCTCTACTGTGAAGTTGCGCCGGATGGGAGGTGTTTCAGCCATTGGTCTGGCAGAATGCCAGTTCCTGGTCATGCGCATTCCAAACGATATCGTCTTGCTTTCCATTACTTCTAGAGACACAAAGGAATTCTCCGATTGGAACGTTATTGGATAGTTATGATAACAACATCCTGAAGATTGATTCTCTACTTAGTTTGACCAGTTTATTCGACCTGTGTTCACGCCCTGGCCTTAGTATTATTTGTTTTATTTATTTATTTAGTTAGGTCAGGGTGTGACATGGTGTTGTGTGTATTTTGGGGTATATATGTAGAGGGGTGTTGGTTGTAGTTTATGGTTTTGTGTTGAGTGTATGTATCTACTGTGTCTATGGGTGTGTAGTTTACTAGGAAAGTCTATGTGGCCGGAATGGGTTCTCAATTAGAGACAGCTGATTTCTGTTGTCTCTAATTGGGAGCCATATTTAAGGCGCCATAAGGCTTTAGCTGTTTTGTGGTCATTGTACATGTTGACGTAAGTAGTTTGTGTGTGCACTTGCGTTTTAGGTTTCACGATCGTTTGTTGTTTGGTTAGTGTGTTAAGTGTTACGTGTTCATCTTCGTCGTTATAATTAAAGAAGATGTATTCAAGTCATGTTGCGCCTTGGTCCTCTCTTTCACGTCAACACGATCGTGACAGAATACCCACCAATCTTACGACCAAGCAACATGACCAGCGGCAACAGGAGCAGCGCAAGGAGAAATGGACTTGGGAGGAGATCCTGGACGGTAAAGGACCCTGGGCTCAGCCAGGGGAATATCGCCGTCCCAAGGCGGAGCTGGAGGCAGCGAAGGCAGAGAGGCGCTGGTATGAGGAGGCAGCCGCGGCGACGCGGTTGGGAGCCCGAGAGTCAGACCCAAAAATTTCTTGGGGGGGGGCACACGAGGAGTGTGGCAAAGCCGGTAGGATACCTGAGCCAACTCCCCGTGCTTACCGTGGAGTGAGAGAGCGTCGTACTGGTCAGACACCGTGTTATGCGGTAAAGCGCACGTGTCCCCAGTACGCGTGCTTACCCAGTGCGGGCTATTCCACTTTGCCGCAATGGGAGGGCTAGTTTGGCATCGAGCCAGATGTCATGAAGCCGGCCCAACGTATCTGGTCTCCAGTACGTCTCCTCGGGCCGGCATACATGGCACCAGCCTTACGAATGGTGTCCCCGGTTCGCCAGCATAGCCCAGTGCGGGCTATTCCACCTCGCCGCACTGCAGTACGGGCACCATTCAACCTGGTAAGGTTGGGCAGGCTCGGTGCTCAAGAGCCGTGTCCTCCTTCACGTCCGCTATACCCGGTGCCACCTCCAAGTTACAGTCCACGGTGGCAGCCCCGACCCAGGCTGTCTCTCCGGTTGTTCTCTCTCAGCTGCTCCCACCTGTCCAGCGCTGTCAGAGCTTTCCTCCTCTCCAGCGCAGCCAGTGCCTATACCACGCACCACAGCCTACTGTGCCCCCAGCAGGGCAGAGTCGGTCGTCTGCCCAACTTCTGCACTGCCTGTCTGCCCCGCCGTCTGAGCATCTCGTCTGCCCAGCGCCGTCGTGAGCCATCTGTCTGCCCAGCGCGCCCTGAACTGCCCGTCTGCCCAGCGGCGCCTGAACTGCCCGGCTCCCAACGGCGCCTGGAACTGCCCGTCTCCATGACCTGCAAAGCCTGCCCGTCTGCCATGAGCCTGCCAAAGCCGCCCGCCGTCTCAAGAGCCTACAGAGCCTTCCGCCAGACCGATTGATCAGCCAGAAGCCTTCCGCCAGACCGGATCAGCCAGAAGCCTTCCGCAGACCGGATCAGCCAGAGCCTTCCGCCAGACCGGATCAGCCAGAGCCTTCCGCCAGACCGGATCAGCCAGAGCCTTCCGCCAGACCTGACACAGAGCTTCGCCACCGACAGCAGAGCTTCCGCCAGACGGATCAGCCAGAGCCTTCCGCCAGACCGGATCAGTCCAGAGCCTTCCGCCAGACCGGATCACCAGAGCCGTCCACCAGGACCTGCCAGAGCCGTCCAGCCAGGACCTGCCAAGCCGTCCAGCCAGGACCTGCCAGACCGTCAGCCAGACCTGCCAGACCGCCAGCCAGGACCTCCAGATCCCTCAGCAGGACCTGCCAGAGTCCCTCAGCCAGGACCTGCCAGAGTCCCTCAGCCAGGACCTGCCAGAGTCCCTCAGCCAGGACCTGCCAGAGTCCTCAGCCAGGACCTGCCAGAGTCCTCAGCCAGGACCTGCAGACCTATCCCTCCGTGCTGCCCTTATCCCGGTGCTGCCCCTTATCCTGGTGCTGCCACTATCCCGGTGCTTGCCCCTTATGACTATTGGGGTGGGGACCACGACCAGTGCCGGAGGCCGCCGCCGTGGAAAGAGCCCACCAGACCTCCCCTAGACTATGTGCTGGGTGCGCCGCGAGTTCGCACCTTAAGGGGGTTATGTCACGCCCTGGCCTTAGTATTATTGTTTTATTATTATTTTAGTTAGGTCAGGTGTTGACATGGGGTATGTGTGTATTTTGGGGTATTATATGGTAGAGGGGGTGTTGGTTGTAGTTTATGGTTTTGTGTTGAGTGTATGTATCTAGCTGTGTCTATGGGTGTGTAGTTTACTAGGAAAGTCTATGTGGCCGGAATGGGTTCTCAATTAGAGACAGCTGATTCTGTTGTCTCTAATTGGGACCATATTAAGGCTGCCATAGACTTTCCTAGTAAACTACACACCCATAGACACAGCTAGATACATACACTCAACACCAAAACCATAAACTACAACCAACACCCCCTTACCATATAATACCCCAAAATACACACATACCCCATGTCACACCCTGACCTAACTAAAATAATAAATAAAACAAATAATACTAGGCCAGGGCGTGACAACCTGTAATATAACTTTTAAATTTTCGTCCGAGTTCGCCTGCATCTGCGCGAGCGTTTGGACATGTGCACTAAACGTGCTAGCAAAAGTAGCTACTTAGACATAAGTAATGGACATTATCGAYCAAAACAACGATTTATTGTGGAASTAGGATTCCTGGGAGTGCATTCTGATGAAGATCATCAAAGGTAAGGGAATATTTATGATGCAATTTCGTATTTCTGTTGACTCCAACATGGCGGAGAAATGTTGTTATATCTGAGCGCCGTCTCAGATTATTGCATGGTGTGCTTTTTCCGTAAAGTTTTTTAAAATCTGACACAGCGGTTGCATTAAGAACAAGTGTATCTTTAATTATATGTAAAACATMTATCTTTTATCAAAGTGTATGATGAGTATTCCTGTTATTAGATGTGGCTCTCTGCAATTTCTCCGGATATTTAGGAGGCATTTCTGAACATGGCGCCAATGTAAACTAAGATWTTTGGATATAAATATGTACATTATCGAACAAAACATACATGTATTGTGTAACATGATGTCCTATGAGTGTCATCTGATGAAGATCATCAAAGGTTAGTGATTCATTTTATCTCTATTTCTGCTTTTTGTGACTCCTATCTTTGGCTGGGAAAATGGCTGTGTTTTTCTGTGGCTTTGTACTGAGCTAACATAATCGTTTGGTGTGCTTTCGCCGTAAATCCTTTTTGAAATCAGACATGTTGGCTGGATTCACAACATGTGTAGCTTTAATTTGATATCTTTAATGTATGATTTCAGGAAAGATTGATTTTTATAGTAATATATTTGAATTTGGCGCACTGCATTTTTTTCTGTCTCTTGGCCAAGTGGGACGTTAGTGTCCCACATTACCCAGAGAAGTTAAGAACAAATTCTTCTTTACAATGACGGCCTACCCCCCGGGCAAACCCTCCCCTAACCCGGACGACGCTGGGCCAATTGTGCGCCGTCCTATGGGACTCCCGATCACGCCCGGTTTTGACACAGCCCGGGAATGAACCAGGGTCTGTAGTGACGCCTCTAGCACTGCAATGCAATACCTTGGACCACTGCGCCACTCGGGGGGCCATTACCTTGTGTTGACTTAATGATATCATCATTAAGCAAAACATGAAGAGATAACGTTCTATTCCACTCATCCCATTCAAGTTGATTTAACTTTCACAGAGAGACCATGCAATCTCAGTTAGATTCCCCTGTCCAGATAACACTATCACGATCCATCCATAAGTCAACACCTTGGGCTAGTATTGGAGTGGAGTGCATTAAAGTGGGGTTGGTCCCAGTCTCCAATGGAAGAGCAACTTAAATAGCTGACATGACCTCTTCTAGATAGCTGATAATATATGACGCTTGTATCTGATATCAGATTGTCTTTCTTTAAGGCTGTCATTATTTCTACAGGATATCCAGTGTCCCAGAACCTCCCACCGACGTTTACTGTAGACAGCTCAGGTTAACTCTAGTTCGACCGCCCTGGTGTCCGTGTGTCCGTGTGTCTGTGTGTCTGTGTGTCTGTGTGTGTGTCTGTGTGTGTGTGTGTGTGTGTGTGTGTGTGTGTGTGTGTGTGTTCCATGTCAACACACACTATCTGTCAGCATGGAGATACTATAATCACTGTCTCCCCATTTAGTCTGTCTCTACCTGAGTCCCCTACAGCTATTGAACCACAGGTCTGATCCCTGCAAATAGGTGTGTGCGGTGTGTGCGGTGTGTGCGGTGTGTGTGTGTGTGTGTGTGAAGCAGAATTAATAGCTAAGGTCAGGTCAGAGAGAGCATGGGTTTGTTTGGCTCTACTGTCCCTCCCGGGCCTCCAGAGAAAGAGAGAGAGAGAGGAATCGTTATACTCAATAAGAGAACAATGACAAGATCCACAGCACATTCTTAGGTGCTGACAGAATAACATGACAGGCTATTACAATGTGTCTCTGCATCAGGGAGAGATGGGTCTATCTGTGAGACTCATCTATGTTTCCCAAATGACACCCTATGTGAGTCCTATGGGCCCTGGTCAAAAGTAGTGCACTACATTCTGCCATTTGGGATGCAGACAATGTGTTTCTGTAACAGGGAGAGTATGTATGGTGTCTGTGTGACAGACTAGATGGTGTATGGTTACATGGTGAATGGGTTCAGGAAGGAAGTGAAGTCAGTTTACCACAATTCAATAAATAATAATAAAAAATTAAAATTAAATTAAAAAAAGTTTACCACACTGCTTTCGCTCATGTACACTAATTAATAAGCCTGTTACGACATGTTTCTGCAACAGGGAGAGTGTGGCCTATAGACTGTGTAGGGTGTATGGTTACATGGGTGAATGGGTTCAGGACCAGCCTGTGTAAGCAAGCGTTCGTTAGGGTCATGATCATGTTGTTCAGTACGGTAACTTAGTAACAAACAAAAAAACTTTACCACACTACTACTTTTGGCTCTGCGAGATTCATTAATTAATTTGCGTTTGAAACGTATCCATCTCAAACATCCAGCAATCTTTCGATTACTGGCCCAAAGGACATCCACAAATTAATACATACAATACGAAAAACATTACATATCATACTAATTGGAGTGTCCCAAATTTAAGGTTACTATTTTACGTCTACCACTACCCCTGAGTCCAGGTTCTTCTTAGTTTCAATAACAACTTCACGGTATCAACCCAACCTGGACTCAGGGGTAGACGTAAAATAGTAACCTTACATTTGGGACACTCCAATTAGTATGATATGTAATGTTTTTCGTATTGTATGTATTAATTTGTGGATGTCCTTTGGGCCAGTAATCGAAAGGTTGCTGGATCGAATCCCTGAGTTGACAAGGTAAAAATCTGTTGTTCTGCCCCTGAGCGAAGCAGTTAACCCACTGTTCCCCGGGCGCCGACGACGTGGATGTCGATTAAGGAAACTCCCCGCACCTCTCTGATTCAGAGGGGTTGGGTTAAATGCAGAAGACATATTTCAGTTGAAGGTATTCAGTTGTACGTCTGACTAGGTATCCCCTTTTCATTATCCATTTCATATGATATGTTACGAATTACGAATTGTTTGCGATACCATGCTGAGAAGAGTCTGTCAGTTAGTCTGTCTGTCTACCTGCAGCTATGAGGTCAAAATAGTCTTCTTACAGCCGTCAACTGTTCAGATCACATCAAGCTGTCTGTGCCTAGACTCTTAGTCACATCAAGCTGTCTGTCCCTAGATTCTTGATCACATCAAGCAGTCTGTCCCTAGACTCTTGATCACATCAAGCTGTCTGTCCCTAGACTCTTAGTCACATCAAGCTGTCTGTCCCTAGACTCTTGATCACATCAAGCTGTCTGTTCCTAGACTCTTAGTCACATCAAGCTGTCTGTTCCTAGACTCTTAGTCACATCAAGCTGTCTGTTCCTAGACTCTTGATCACATCCAGCTTTCTGTCCCTAGACTCTTGAGACATACAGTACCGGCATACTTCAGTAGTCTTTCCTCAGCTGTTTGTAGCATTGAGATTAATAACCAAGTATAGTTATAATACAGTTATGTGTTTACAATTGTTTCAGTGCACTTTGACCTGTGAGAGACCTAGCTGTCCTTCTTGGAGCAGTGTACTGTACCAAGTGTCCATTTCCTCAAGTTCCCTCTAATATAAAACTACGCTTGATATCAACCTAGTGAACCTACATTCACGTCCAGGGCTGTCTTAGTAGTTTGTCGACCTGTGATATAAAAAGCCTCTCAGTATCTAGTAGCTATAAATCTACATTATGTCAAGGCCAGGCCAGAGTTGTCACGCCCTGATCTGTTTCACCTGTTCCTGTGATTGTCTCCACCCCCTCCAGGTGTCGCTTATTTTCCCCATTGTATTTATCCTTGTGTTCCTGGCTCTCTGTGCCAGTTCGTCTTGTATGTTTAGTCAAGTCAACCAGCGTGTTTTTCCCGTACTCCTTTTGCTATTCTCCTTTTTCTAGTCCTCCCGGTTTTGACCCTTGCCTGTTTCTGGACTCTGTATCTGCCTGCCTGACCATTCTGCCTGCCTTGTCTGCCACTCTGTACCTCCTGGACTCTGATCTGGTTTTGACCTTTTTGCCTGTCCACAACCATTCTCTTGCCTACCCCTTTGGATTAATAAACATTATAAGACTCCAACCATCTGCCTCCTGTGTCTGCATCTGGGTCTCGCCTTGTGTCTTGATAAGAGCAGCCTTAGTCTGTTGACCCGTACAGACTGACCTCACACACGGTATAACCTTGTGTGTGTTCAAGTGACAACAGCTGGCCGTTGTGGCAAAACCTCAACACTCGTAACACTTTAAATACTCAAAAATCCCTTTTCAGAAGCTGATGAAGCCGTCACAAGCATTTCTAGTCTCCTACTTAGGACTAGGAAGTCTTTCAGGTCACTCACAGGTCACTCACACGATGAAGGAATATGGCATTTCAACAAAGCTTTTCACCCTCAACTGTTGCTTTAATGTCCTATGCTCAGTTGACACACTGATTGTTCACAGAGCTTAGTTTGTAATGCTTGTGGTCGGTATACTGTATTAAGGCAAGAATACAAATTTAAGAGGCGTATTGAAGTGACAGTATGGTGTTACAAATGACTGTAGGGAGGCCCCGTTACAACATGAGCAGTGTAATCTCAGGCAGCATAATTTAAGCAGTGATGTTTCCATTTCCTTAACATTTCCTTAACATGTAATTGATCCCTTTACATAATGATGTATTTAAAGCGGCCTGACCTGGCTAAACACACTGTCTTATTTTAGGTGCTCCAATGTAAAAAGAACAGATGAACTTGGCACTTTACATTTTTTWTTTATTTAACTAGGCAAGTCAGTTGAGAACAATTTCTTATTTACAATGACGGCCTACCCCGACCAAACCAAGACGACGCTAGGCCAATTGTGCGCTGCCATATGGGACTCGCAATCACAGCCAGTTGTGATACAGCCTGGAATCAAACCAGGGTGTCGGTAGGGGTGCCTCAAGCACTGAGCTGCAGTGCCTTAGAACTCTGCGCCACTCGGGAGCCACCCAAAAGCACCTTACTTTGTCAGCACTCTGAGGAGAAAGTCTCTCTAATTACTGTAACCCATACCCACTCGGCACAAACTGGTTGAATCAAGGTTGTTTCGCATAATACAAAAAAATTTAATAATATCAAAGTTGGACAACTGATTGGATTAGCAAAATGTCATCAATGTAAATGTTTGTGATTTCATGCTGAATCCACGTTAGTTGACAACTCAATCAAATGTAAATCAAAAGTAGACGTTGAATTGACATCTCTGCCCAGTGGGTAGTCTCTCTGACAACTGTATAGTCACTTGTTGTTAAGGGACACCCTGCCTCTGAGGGTGTAGAGCCATGAGCGTCTGGCTGTGATGACAGATCACCGTAGTAACACTGTAACACGTATCACTGTAAATCTCCACGGCAACCCGCCTCTATACTGTACCATACACATTCTATGAAGCCAGATGGTAAATTCCTGCTCCCTATTTTGGCTCCTCTCCCCAAGACATTTTAAATTCTATGTGATTCAGTATGGGATTCATTCAGAAGTCAGCAAGAACAAATTAACAGGAGGCAATCTGGGGTGTTGATCTGGGGTGTTACATATTACAGTACAAATTACAGTACAGATAGCAGGGTTTACAGTACAGCTAGGAGTACAGATTACAGGAAATATTACAGGAAATATTACAGGAAATATTACAGTACAGATTACAGTACAGATTACAGTACAGATTACAGTACAGATTACAGTACAGATTACAGTACAGATTACAGGAAAGATTACAGGAAAGATTACAGGAAAGATTACAGGAAAGATTACAGTACAGATTACAGTACAGATTACAGTACAGATTACAGGAAAGATTACAGGAAAGATTACAGTACAGTTTACAGATAGTGTTGCTGCATACTGAACCTGTTGTCGATCAAAGGATAGAGCAGAGTGGTGATGAGACATGTCAGATGATATCAACCACGTTAACGGATGATCGATTGTTTAAAGTTGGATGGACGTACAGTACCAGTCAAAGGTTTAGACACACCTACTCATTCAAGGGTTTTTTTCTTTATTTTTACTATTTTCTACATTGTAGAATAATAGTGAAGACATCAAAACTATGAAATAACACATATGGAATCATGTAGTAACCAAAAAAATGCTAAACTAATCAAAATCTATTTTATATTTGAGATTCTTCAAAGTAGACACCCTTTGCCTTGACAGCTTTGCACACTCTTGACATTCTCTCAACCAGCTTCACTTAGAATGCTTTTGCAACTGTCTTGAAGCAATTCTCACATATGCTGAGCACTACTTGGCTGCTTTTCCTTCACTCTGCGGTCCAACTCATCCCAAACCATCTCAATTAGGTTGAGGTCGGGGGATTGTGGAGGCCAGTTCATCTGATGCAGCACTCCATCACTTTCCTTCTTGGTCAAATAGCCCTTACACAGCCTGGAGGTGTGTTGAGTTATTGTCCTGTTGAAAAACAAATGATACTCCCACTAAGCACAAACCAGACAGGATGGTGTATCGCTGCAGAATGCTGTGGTAGCCATGCCGGTTAACTGTGCCTTGAATTCTAAATAAACACAGAGAGTGTCACCAGCAAAGCACCCCCACACCATTACACCTCCTCCTCCATGCTTCACGGTGGGAACTACACATGCGGAGACCATCCATTCACCTACTCTGCGTCTCACAAGGACACGGCAGTTGGAACCAAAAAGCTAAAATTTAGACTCATCAGACCAAAGGACAAGCAGACCAAACCAAACGACCTGCCTAGAGAGTTTTCAGCTATACTTTTCATGGCTGTTTATTTACCACCACAGACAGATGCTGGCACTAAGACCACACTCAGTCAGCTGTATAAGGAAATAAGCAAACAGGAAACCACTCACCCAGAAGCGGTGCTCCTAGTGGCCGGAGACTTTAATGCAGGGAAACTTAAATCAGTTCTACCAAATTTCTATCAACATGTTAAATGTGCAACCAGAGGGGAAAAACATCTAGATCACCTGTACTCCACACAAGGAGAGACGTACAAAGCTCTCCCTCGCCCTCCATTTGGTAAATCCGACCACAACTCTATCCTCCTGATTCCTGCTTACAAGCAAAAATTAAAGCAGGATGCACCAGTGACCCGGTCTGTAAACAAGTGGTCAGATGAAGCAGATGCTAAACTACAGGACTGTTTTGCTATCACAGACTGGAACACGTTCCGGGATGCTTCCGATGCTTCCGAAATTTACATTTTCGGGCTTTATTGGCATGGGAAACATATGTTTACATTGCCAAAGCAAGTGAAGTAGATAATAAACGAAAGTGAAATAAACAATAAAAATGTACGGAAAACAATACACTCACAAAAGCTCCAAAAGAATAAAGACATTTAAAATGCCATATTATGTCTATAAACAGTGTTGTAACGATGTGCAAACAGTTAAAGTACAAAAGGGAAAAGAAATAAACATAAATATGGTCTCTCTCTCTCTCCCTCCCTCCCTCTCTCCCTCCCTCCCTCCCTCTGCCTTGCCACACCTTATCCTCGTTGTTGTCTCTGACAAAGCTGCTGCTGGCTCTGGGTGACAGAGAGCTCAATGAGCATCATCATTGAAAGATAACTTAGATTGCGTCATTGAAAGGGACAGGGGGATGGGGACAGGGGGACGGGGGGATGGGGGACAGGGGGCGGGGGATGGGGGACAGGGGGTGGGATGGGGACAGGGGATGGGGGATGGGGGCTGGGGGAGAGTAGGGAACAATCTAATTGGATCAGAAAATGCTGACAAGGGGTCATGTTATGAATGGACACTCACAATGATGTCACCCCCCCACATCCCCCCCCCCAGGAATAATACACTTCAAAGTCTCTCAGTGACACAATTTTGCATGCTGCTGTTTGATATTTTGCCTACTGCTATCAAGCTTGGCTTGGTTGGTAAAGAGCCTAATATAGTCTTCCTGATGCAGATGGAGGTCTGTTAGGTGGCATATATGCATATGGCTAATGGAAACTGCATTACGTCACTACAGAGAAGCACATTAGACAGAGTGGTTGAAACCAGTCTTCCCTGACCCTATGACCCCAGATCCTACCACCTCTTCATGGTGACACACACACACACACACACACACACACACACACACAAACAGTATTTGGGGATGGGTTTACTCTACAGTGGAGTGAGAATGATCGTGGTCGGTAGTGGGACACCCCTCTTTCCTTTCCTCCCTGTGTCACCTCCTTCCCTCCTCTCCTTCCCTCCCCCAGCCTCAGATTCCAGGCTACATGTAAAGGAACATCTACGTTGGATGGATACACAGGCTAACCAATCAGGGCTATGAATCCAGTGGCTGTTTATCTGCCTGAAGGACCCTCAGCCGCTCGGATCATCTTATTAAGTACATCATGTTCTCACCTCGGCTGACAGGATTGGATATTTAAGATATATGCTACAAACAGTATATTTTAACATAATTAATACTTGTGTGGTATCTGTGCTATACTTGTACTGGTAACGCTAGAGTGAAGGATTGAATGGTAACCCTGACCCTACCACACTCCTTCATCTAACCCAGACATAGGTGCACGTAGTATTTGACATTTTTCAAATACTTGGGATGCTTGTTTGGGCTTGCCTGGAGTGCCCAAGGGGTGGGATATGAATCTAGGACTTTTCCATTCCTTTTCCCAATCAAACACAGATACATTACCTGAAGACAACAACTACTATTAGAACCCGGGTCTGATCTACCCGGGTCTGATCTACCCGGGTCGAATCTACCCGGGTCTGACATTATGTCTCAATCTGTTAAGAACATCTTTGATATGACGATCAGTGATGACTCATTCCTATCCCATTCCTATCTGACAGCTGAAGGAGCTGTGCGAAATATCGTCTTCTTCCCAAATAGCACCCTATTCCCTACGTAGTGCACTACTTTTGACCAGGCCTTTGTGAAAAGTAGTGAAAAGTAGTGAAAAGTAGTGCACTATATAGGAACTAGGGTGCTATTTGGGATGTAGAGAGAACACCTGGCCTAATGATCTCTTCTTGGAACACTCTCCTATACTACTTCTGACGTCATTTAACGTATCAGACTTTCTAACCTTGGACATAGAGTTCTCAGCTCTTTTCAAACCGCTCTCACCTTGAATCAGACCATTCAGTCTGTGTCTGCTCTTAACCCCCCCCAAGAATGGAAGCTGTTTGTCTACACAAAAACATCATATTGTTTTAATGGAACGTTGAAAAACATATTGAAATGACAGAATAGAGTAGTCTATATATGGTTTATTTTCCATTTCAATATGGCTACCTGCTGTATAACTGGTTAGGCTACGAAGTACTAATCAATGGCTTGATGAAGTTTAGCAGAGGACATCTCTTAATACCAGCAAAATGTGAACACACACCCAGACACATATGAACTTAAGTCGATGGTGACGATTCATTTAAAGTGTCCTTACTTTGTGTAATTACACTGTAACATTTATTGACTGTAACAACCAATAGTTACAATGCAATAACAACACGTAAGTGGTAATCATTGCGGTCTGTAATTACAATGAATGCTTGTTTGCCATGCTCGTTACAAATGGGCAGGTTTCCACTACATTCAACAAACGTACTGTTTTGTTTCTTCTCAGATGCGTCTGATTCAGTAACAAGGTCGCGACCCCTCGTGGATGCGCTGGGTTTCAGAGAGATGGCGCTCGATAGGCTGTAATTACCCATGAACGTGCACTGTTGAAAATATATCGCCACTCAATGTTATTGCTAGCACATCCCAACAAAATATATCTCCACTCAATGTTATTGCTAGCACATCCCAACAAAATAATGTGTACCAACTGGGTTAACTTGGCCATCCCAGATGAGGAAAAACACACTGTTTCACGTATAGTAGAGGCCTAAGTACAATGTAATTACTAGGTCTTACACAGGAATTAACAGGTTAAAATGAAGTGTCTCTTGAAAGGGTCTCTACCTGTAATTAATGTGTACTTCAAGAAGCTTTAAAATGCGTTGTTACAGTGAACTGTATTACTTGTTACAGTGTAATTACACACGTTATTACACTTTAATAACGACCCCTTAAAATGCGTTGTTACAGTTAACTACAATACTTGTTACAGTGTAATTACACGTTATTACACTTTAATAACGACCCCTTAAAATGCGTTGTTACAGTTAACTACAATACTTGTTACAGTGTAATTACACGTTATTACACTTTAATAACGACCCCTTAAAATGAAGTGTTACAAACTGTACTTTATCAGCTCCTTCATTGAATAATATTGTCATGCCAGAAAATGGACATAAAAACACAAAAATACCCTTAGAAATGTGTGTAGGTTGTTACTGACAAGAAGCACATGGCTGAGCTATTTAATCACCACTTCATTAAGTCAGGATTCCTATTTGACTCAGCCATGCCTCCTTGCCCGTCCAACATTTCCTCATCTCCCACACCTTCTAATGCGACTATCCCCGATGCTTCTCCCTCTTTTTCCCCTGCCCCGCTACAAAGTTTCTCCCTGCAGGCAGTCACTGAGTCCAAGGTGTTAAAGGAGCTCCTTAAAATTGACCCCCAAAAAACATCTGGGTCAGATGGTTTAGACCCTTTCCTCTTTAAGGTTGCTGCCCCTATCATCGACAAGCCTGTCTCCAACCTTTTTAACCTGTCTCTCCTCTCTGGGGAGGTTCCCATTGCTTGGAAGGCAGCCACGGTGCCTCCTTTATTTAAAGGGGGAGATCAAGCTGATCCTAACTGTTACAGGCCTATTTCTATTTTGCCCTGTTTATCAAAAGTGTTGGTAAAACTTGTCAATAATCAACTGTCTGGCTTTCATGATGTCTATAGAATTCTCTCTGATATGCAATCTGGTTTCCGCTCAGGTTATGGATGTGTCACTGCAACCTTAAAGGTCCTCAATGATGTCACCATTGCCCTTGATTCTAAGCAATGTTGTGCTGCTATTTATATTGACTTGGCCAAAGCTTTTGATACGGTAGACCATTCCGTTCTTGTGGGCCGGCTAAGGAGTATTGGTGTCTTTGAGGGGTCTTTGGCCTCGTTTGCTAACTACCTCTCTCAAAGAGTGCAATGTATAAAGTCAGAAAATCTGCTGTCTCAGTCACTTCCTGTCACCAAGGGAGTACCCCAAGGCTTGATCCTAGGCAACACGCTCTTCTCAATTGACATCAATAATAGAACTCAGGCAGTAGGAAGCTCTCTCATCAATTTATACGCAGATGATACAGTCTTTTACTCAGCTCTCCCCTCCCTGGATTTTGTGTTAAACAATAAAGCTTTCTTAGTGTCCAACAAGCTTTCTCTACCCTTAACCTTGTTCTGAACACCTCCAAAATGAAGGTCTTGTGGTTTGGTAAGAAGAATGCCCCTCTCCCCACAGGTGTGATTACTACCTCTGAGGGTTTAGAGCTTGAGGTAGTCAACTCTTACAAGTATTATTTGGGAGTATGGCTAGATGGTACACTGTCCTTCTCTCAGCACATATCAAAGCTGCAGGCTAAAGTTAAATCTAGACTTGGTTTCCTCTATCGTAATTGCTCCTCTTTCACCACAGCTGTCAAGCTAACCCTGATTCAGATGACCATCCTACCCATGCTAGATTACGGAGATGTAATTTATAGATCGGCAGGTAAGGGTYSTCTKGAGCGGRTAGATGTTCTTTACCATTCGGCCATCAGATTTGCCACCAATGCTCCTTACAGGACACATCACTGTACTCTATACTCCTCTGTAAACTGGTCATCTATATATACCCATCGCAAGACTCACTGGTTGATGCTTATTTATAAAACCCTCTTAGGCCTCACTCCCTACTATCTGAGATATCTACTGCAGCCCTCAACCTCCACATACAACACCCGTTCTGCCAGTCACATTCTGTTAAAGGTCCCCAAAGCACACACATCCCTGGGTCGCTCCTCTTTTCAATTCGCTGCAGCTAGCGACTGGAACGAGCTGCAACAAACACTCAAACTGAACAGTTTTATCTCAATCTCTTCATTCAAAGACTCAATCATGGACACTCTTACTGACAGTTGTGGCTGCTTTGTGTGATGTATTGTTGTCTCTACCTTCTTGCCCTTTGTGCTGTTGTCTGTGCCCAATAATGTTTGTACCATGTTTTGTGCTACTACCGTGTGGTGTTGCTACCATGTTGTTGTTATGTTGTGTTGTCATGTGTTGCTGCCTTGCTATGCTGTTGTCTTAGGTTTCTCTTTATGTAGTGTTGTCTCTCTTGTCGTGATGAGTGTTTTATCCTATATTTATATTTTATTTATTTAAAAAAATGTAATCCTAGTCCCCGTCCCAGCAGGAGGCCTTTTGCCTTTTGGTAGGCCGTCATTGTAAATAAAAATGTGTTCTTAACTGACTTGCCTCGTTACATAAAGGTTAGATAAAAATAAATAAATACAAATCTCAAATTCACTACTGCAATAAACTTAACCTTTTAACGATAACCTTTTAAAACACCCTCTAACCAACTAATAATCATGACAAAGAGATAACATGTCTCCAGACTAGGAATAATACTTTCCCTACAAACTGTATGGAGCTAATGTTCCAACTTAAAGTTGAGCAAATTACAACAGTTTCCCTCCGGTGTCTTTCCCAAAATTCCACCAATAACACGGCTGAGCGCATGATCCTCCCACATGATTTCCATAGGTAGGATTTCCATTTATTTGTTGTTGCTATTTTGCACCTCAGTATCTCTACTTMCACATCATCATCTGCACATCTATCACTCCAGTGTTTAATTGTTAAATTGTAATTCTTCAGCCTCTATGACCTATTTATTGCCTTACCTCCCTAATCTTACTACATTCGCACACACTGTATATAGACTTTTCTATTGTGTTATTGACTGTATGTTTGTTTATCCCATGTGTAACTCTGTGTTGTTGTTTTTGTCGCACTGCTTTGCTTTATCTTGGCCAGGTCGCAGTTGTAAATGAGAACTTGTTCTCAACTGGCATAGCTGGTTAAATAAAGCTGAAATAAAAAATAAAAAAATAAAATAGTCTTAACTGAAACCAACAGCAACAGCAAGCCCAATGTTAAGACACACACCTGGGTTAGAGTACAAATCCATGGGAAGAAGGAGGCAGACCTCGAGACAGACCTCGTCCTAACACAGCTAACAAGGCTAACACACCTACCACACCTAACACAGCCAACACAGCTAACACAGCTAACACAGCTAACACACCTAACACAGCTAACACAGCTAACACAGCTAACACAGCTAACACAGCTAACACAGCTAACACAGCTAATACACCTAACATGGCTAACACAGCTAACACGGCTAACACACCTAACACAGCTAACATGGCTAACACAGCTAACACAGCTAACACAGCTAACACGGCTAACGCAGCTAACACAGCTAACACAACTAACAAGAGCAAGGGCAGCGATCCGCCGATCCCTTACATGTACCTCCACCTCCTCAATGCCCTGATCCATGATCCCTTACATGTACCTCCACCTCCTCAATGCCCTGATCCATGATCCCTTACATGTACCTCCACCTCTATAAGTACAGCTACTAGCTATTGTTTCCTACCAGCTACAGTTGCCTACCAGCTACAGTTGCCTACCAGCTATTGTTTTCCTACCAGCTATTACCAGCTATTGTTTCCTACCACTATTGTTCCTACCAGCTATGTCCTCTACCAGCTACAGTTGCTTACCAGCTACAGTTGGTGGCCAGTCTGGGATTTAGACTGGGCTGCTGAGACTGGAGGCCAGTGAGGGGCTGGTAGTTAGACTGGGCTGCTGAAACTGGAGGCCAGTCTGGTAGTTAGACTGGGCTGCTGAGACTGGAGCCCAGTGAAGGTTGGCGTAGTTAGTGGACGGCTGGAGCTGGAGAGCGAGATGAGGGTCTGGTAGTTTAGATGGAGACTGAGGCATCTGGTCTGGTAGTGACATGATGGATAGGCCAGTACTGTATAGAAGTGGCAGTCTCAGGACAGAGAGCCGTTGTAAATCACCAGCCTGAGTGTTGTAACCACCGAGCCCACCGAGCCCCAGGGAGCCCTCTCTCCTCTCTCTCCTGTAAATCTGAGAGTCGAACATCCGACCGTCAACTGACCGGCGACTCTGCCCAAATTACTCCCTCTCTGCTGTAGAGCTCTAATAAGTACAGCTACTAGCTATTTGTTTCGCTACCAGCTACATGTTCCTACCAGATACAGTTGTCCTACCAGCTATAGTTTTCCCTACCAGCCTATTGTTTCCTACCAGCTATTGTGTTCCTACCAGCATTCCCTAACCAGCTATTGCCACCAGCTACAGTTTGCTTACACTACAGTGCATACCAGCTACGAAGTTGCCTACCAGCTACAGTTGCCTACCAGCAGCTATAGTCCTACCAGCAGGGCCGTAACTGCAGTGGTGGTGGTAGGGCTCTCTCATCTTCATGGGTAAATCCGTTTCAGCGTAAGGCAGATCTTTCACAACGTCCCTCTTGAACTTTTAATGGCAGTCAGTCCTAACACATTCACACATTCAGTCTAGAGACAAAACTCATATAGCCCCCATTAATTAAGGGGACAGTCAAAGTGCCCCACTGAATAAATCGTAGCGTAACACACAGATTGAATGAAATGCAGCTGCACTAGAGACACTATTTGTTGTAGGAGGTGGAGAATGGAGAGGACGGGGAAAAGACAGATTCAAATATTTATCTGACCTGAAATTAGTTCAATACCATCTCCAAACGTCGAGTCAAGTATCCACAACATCCAGCAGACCCCAATGTTTGTGTGCATCCCAAGCCTTGTCAAAAGTAGTGCACTATGTAGGGAATAGGTACCATGGTGGCCACTATGTAGAGAATAGGGTGCCATTTGGATGTACCCAAGGACGTTTCAGATGGCGATCCTCTCCCTCAGCCCTGGTTATGTAAGTGTCTGCATTCCTGTTCTAGACTGGCCCAGACCCAGACAGCTAGCTAGGCCTCAGCCAGACTCCAGCACTGCAGGCTAGCCAGACCAGACAGCTACTAGCCTCACAACAGCTAGCTACCTCAGCCCAGACTCAGACAGCTGGCTAGGCCTCAGCCCAGACTCAGACACTAGCTAGCCCTCAGCCCAGACCCAACAGCTAGCTAGGCCTCAGCCCAGACCCAGACAGCTGCCAAGGCCTCAGCCCAGACTCAGACAGCTGGCTAGGCCTCAGCCCAGACCCAGACAGCTAGCTAGGCCTCATCCAGACCCAGACAGCTAGCTAGGCCTCAGCCCAGACCCAGACAGCTAGCTAGGCCTCAGCCAGACCCAGACAGCTAGCTAGGCCTCAGACCAGCACCCCCAGACAGCTAGCTAGGCCTCAGACAGACTCCAGACAGCTAGCTAGGCCTCAGCCCAGAAGACAGCTAGCTAGCCTTAGCCAGACCCAGACAAGCTAGCTAGGCCTCAGCCAGACCCAGACAGCTAGCTACACCTCATCCGCAGCCCAGACAGCTAGCTCGGGCCTCTAGCCCAGACCCAGACAGCTAGCTAGCCTCAGCCAGACTCAGACAGCTAGCTAGCCGCAGCCCACTCAACAGCTGCTAGGCCTCAGCCCAGACCCAGACAGCTAGCTAGCCCCTCAGCCCAGACCCAGACAGCTAGCTAGGCCTCAGCCAGACCAGACAGCTAGCTAGGCCTCAGCCCAGACCCAGACAGCTGCAGATGGCCTCAGCCCAGACCAGACAGCTAGCTAGGCCTCAGCCAGACCCAGACAGCTAGCTAGGCCTCATCCCAGACCCAGACAGCTAGCTAGGCGCTCAGCCCAGACCCAGACAGCTAGCTAGGCCTCAGCCCAGACCCCAGACAGCTAGCAGCCTCAGCCAGACCCAGACAGCTAGCTAGGCCTCAGCCCAGACCAGACAGCTAGCTAGGCCTCAGCCCAAGACAGACCATAGCTAGGCCTTAGCCCAGACCAGACAGCTAGCTAGCCTCAGCCCAGACCCAGACCAGCTAGCTACACCTCATCCCAGAACCCAGACAGCTAGCTGGCCTTAAGCCCAGACCCAGACAGCTAGCTAGCCTCAGCCAGACCAGACATGAGCCTAGTAGCCTCAGCCCAGACCCAGACAGCTAGCTAGGCCTCAGCCCAGACCCAGACAGCTAGCTAGGCCTCAGCCCAGACCCAGACAGCTAGCTAGGCCTTAGCCCAGACCCAGACAGCTAGCTAGGCCTCAGCCCAGACCCAGACAGCTAGCCTCAGCTGCAACTCCTCCACTCCACCTTTCCTGTACTGCCACTCATTAATCAGTCCTCCAGAGACACAGCTAGGAAAGAGTAACAGTACAGCGCTTCACACATAATTTCTCTCGGTCTCTGTCTCTCTCTGAACCAGCCAGTTCTACCATTATGTAAGCTCTAACAGGGACTTCTGTCACACAGTGGTCTGCTGTACCAGTGCCAGAGCCATACCAGAGGCAGGCAGTCACAGAGAACACCCTCAGGGTGTTTGAAAGATTTCAAACATTACTTGAACCCAGGTCTGGTGTGGGAGACTGAGAGATCAATTGTAGTTTTCACTGGAAACTTCCATTCCAAAGGAATTGTGTCCTCTTAAGTATGCACTGTTTAGATACTATTGGAATTTTATGTTTCAGTGGCAGGTCATTTACCTTTTCTAAGTTAATGTAGTAGTTCATTATAACTGACCGTGGGAACAGTAGAATGATCTCACAGACTCTGCCCTCTGGTCTGCTCTGCCTGTCATACAGTGCTGCGTCCCAAATGGAACCTATTCCTTCTACAGTGCCCTACTTTTAACCAAGGGCCCATAGGGTGTTTGTGTGTGAGTGTTCGTGCGTGCGGTTTTGTAATGTCTGCGTTTCACATCGCATCCTCTGATATGTCATTCAAACAGTCATTCAGGAAACAGTCATTCAGGAAACACTCATTCAGGAAACACTCATCCAGGAAACAGTCATCCAGGAAACAGTCATTCCGGGAAACAGTCATTCTAGAAACAAGTCATTCAAACAGTCATTCAGGAAACAGTCATTCAGGAAACAGTCATCCAGGAAACAGTCATTCAAACAGTTGTTAAAAAGTAATTCAAACAGTCATTCAAGAAACAGTCACTCAGACAGTCATNCATTCAGGAAACAGTCATCCAGGAAACAGTCATTCAAACAGTTGTTAAAAAGTAATTCAAACAGTCATTCAAGAAACAGTCACTCAGACAGTCATTCAGGAAATAGTAATTCTGGAAAAAGTAATTCAAACAGTCATTTAAACAGTCGTTCAATAAATAATCATCCAGGAAACAGTTGTTTTGGAAACAATCATTCAAACAGTCATTCAGGAAACAGTCATCCAGACAGTTATTCAGGAAACAGTCATTCAAACAGTCATGCAGGATACAGTCATTAAGACAGTCATGCAGGATACAGTCATTAAGACAGTCATGCAGGAAACAGTCATTAAGACAGTCATTCAGGAAACAGTCATTCAAACAGTCATTCAGGAAACAGTCATTCAAACAGTTATTCAGGAAACAGTCATTGGTGTTTTTGCAGTTATTGCAATTGCCTTTTCAATTTCTCAGGATATCAGTCATGCTACACTACCTTTCAAAAGTTTTGGGTCACTTAGAACTGTCCTTGTTTTTGAAAGAAAAGCATATTTTTTGTCCATTAAAATAGCATCAAATTGATCAGAAATACAGTGTAGGCATTGTTTATGTTGTGAATGACTATTGTAGCCGGAAACGGCTGATTTTTTAATGGAATATCTACATAGGCGTACAGAGGCCCATCATCAGCAACCATCACTCCTATGTCCCAATGGCACGCTGTGTTAGCTAATCCAAGTTTATCATTTTAAAAGGCTAATTGATTATGAGAAAACCCTTTTGCAATTATGTTAGCACAGCTGGAAACTGTTGTGCTAATTAAAGAAGCAATAAAACTGGCCTTCTTTAGACTAGTTGAGAATCTGGAGCATCAGAATTTGTGGGTTAGATAACAGGCTCAAAATGGCCAGAAACAAATAACTTTCTTTTGAAACTAGTCAGTCTATTCTTGTTCTGAGAAATGAAGGCTATTCCATGCGAGAAATTGCCAAGAAACGGAAGATCTCGTACAACACTGTATACTACTCCCTTCACAGAACAGCGCAAACTGGCTCTAACCAGAATAGAAAGAGGAGTGAGAGGCCCCGGTGCACACCTGAGCAAGAGGACAAGTTCATCAGAGTGTCTAGTTTGAGAAACAGACGCCTCACAAGTCCTCAACTGGCAGCTTCATTAAATAGTACCCGCAAAACACCAGTCTCAAAGTCAACAATGAAGAGGCGACTCCAGGATGATGGCCTTCTAGGCAGAGTTCTTCTGTCCAGTGTCTGTAATCTTTTGCTCATCTTAATCTTTTCTTTTTATTGGCCAGTCTGAGATATGGATTTTTCTTTACAACTCTGCCTAGAAGGCCAGCATCCCGGAGTCGCCTCTTCACTTTGGACGTTGAGACTGATGTATGATAAGTATATGTAAAACCAAATACGTTTAGAATTTTACCCAAGTAGAATTTTACTGGGTGACTTTCACTTTTACTTGAGCCATTTTCTATTAAGGTATCTTTACTTTTACTCAAGTATGACAGTTGGGCTTTTTCCACCATGCCGCACACACAACACACAGCACACACCAACACACCACACACACACAACACAACACAACCACACACACACAACACACTTCACCACTCC
Organism: Salvelinus sp. IW2-2015; assembly: GCF_002910315.2. Classification (NCBI taxonomy): domain Eukaryota; kingdom Metazoa; phylum Chordata; class Actinopteri; order Salmoniformes; family Salmonidae; genus Salvelinus; species Salvelinus sp. IW2-2015. The sequence goes on from NW_019945198.1 coordinate 37,057, forward strand.
ACTACACAAATCTTCGTCATAAAGAGAGGTGAAGGTGGCCAGAAGCCAGGAATGTTAAGGGTATTGACTGTATATTAATCTTTTTTTTTTTTCCTTTTTTCTCCTTCGCACCCCATTTATTTCTATCTCTGCTTGTGCACGTTCTTCCACTGCAAATCAACCATTCCAGTGTTTTACTTGCTATATGTGTATTTACTTCGCCACCATGGCCTTTTTTTTTTGCCTTCAAACCTCCCTTATCTCACCTCACTGCTCACATTGTTATATAGACTTATTCTTCTACTGTATTATTGGACTGTATGTTGTGTACTCCATGTGTAAACTCTTTGTGTTGTGTATGTGTCGAACTGCTTTGCTTTATCTTGGCAGGTCGCAATTGTAAATAGAAACGTGGTTTCTCAACTTGCCTAACCTTGATTTAAATAAAGGTGAAAAAAAAAAAATTATATATTATATATAAAAAATTAAAACCAAGAACCACTGCCCAACATTGGTCTCTAGTACTAACGTCACTGCTCGTTTTGACATACAGGCTTGGGAATTTATACATTGTGAAATGTCTTGAGGTTGTTCTGGTGTTAAATTGAACTTGTTTTAGATGGTACTGGTCTTTTGATCAATTACAGTGAGTGTTATTTTGGTAACACCATCAAGGCATTTGGGAATTCCTAACACATTCACCACACCCAATAACTCACTCATACACGGCATGTACGTAGGCATAACAGTGGTTGGTCCGTTAGCTATTCCACCAGAAACACAGGCAGTGTTGAGCTGTCCTTGTTCACTACAGTAATTATATTTATATTGGAAGCCTGTCCTTATGTCTACTACAGTAATTATATTATATTGAGGAACCTGTCCTAATGTTACTACAAGGTATTATATTAATTGAAGCTGTTCCTATGGTTCTTACTACAGTATTTATTTATTGAGCTTTCCTAATCTTACTACAATATTTTATTAATTTGGCTTGTCCTATGTTGACACAGGTATTAATAATTATATTAATTGAATTGGGTTGGCCTATGTCCTACTTACAGTATATATTAATTATATTGAGCTGGTCCTTATGTCTTACTACAGTATTATTTAATTGAGCTGTCCTTATGGTCTACTATAAAGTATTTATATTAAATATTATATTACGCTTGTTCATGTTACCGTATAGATACCTATTGAGTGCTAATGCTACTCAAGTATTAATATTAATATTGGAGCCTGTTTCATGTGTACTACGTTATTTTATATTTATTGGAGCTGTCCCTATGTCTACGTACAGTATGTATATGTATATTGAGCGCCTCCTCATGGTCTACTCACTAAATTAATGATGTATGTCTACTATATTAATATATATGGAGCTCTCCTAATTGTCTACTACGTATAATATTATATTGCAGGCTCTCCTATGTCTACCTACATTTATCTTATATTATATTGAGCTCTTGTTCTATGGCCTACTATCAGTTATTAATATATATTGAGCTGTGTCCTATGTCTAACTAAGTATTATATTATTATTTGGCTCTCCTAATGTCTACTTACAGTATTTATATTATTATTTTGAAGCTCTCCTATGTCTTCTTACAGTATTTATAATTGTTTTTTTGAGCTTGTCCCTATGTCTATCTCAGTATTAAATATTTATTGAGCTGTCCTATTGTTCTACTACAGTATTTATATTATTTGAAGCTTTTTGTTCCTTGGTTCTATACGCTATTATATATAATTTTTTTGGATGTTTCCTAATGTCCTTACTCAATGTATTATATTATATTGAAGCTTTGTCCTATGTCTCTATACAGTTATTTATAAATTTAATTTGAAAGCTGTCTATGGTACTACTACAGTATTTATATTATTTTGAAGCTTCCTATGGTCTTACTACAATTATTATTATATGAAAGCCTCCTTCTGGTCTCTAACTACAGTATTTATATTATTTTAGACTTGTCCCTATAGTCTATTACAGTATTATATTATATTTGAGCTGTCCTTACATGTCATATTTTATTATGTTTGAAGCCTGTCTATGTCTACTCGTAATTATATATTATAATTTTGAGCTGTCCATTGCTACTACAGTATATTTTATTTTATAGTTGAGCTGTTGTCCTATTGTCTACTACAAGTATTTATATTATTTGAGGCTGTCCTATGTCTACTACAAGATTAAATTATATATTTTGAGCTGTTATTGTTACTAACAGATATTAATTATATTGAGCTGTTTATGTTTCTTACTAAGTATATATAATTGTATTTGAGCTTCTTCATATGTCTACTAACAGTATTATATTATATTGAGCCTTTCCTATTGTCTACTAACAGTAATTTAAATTTATTTTTGAGCTGTCCTATGTCTAATTACAAGTATTATATTCTTATTGAGCTGTCCTATGTCTACTACAGTATATTATTATATTGAGCGTTCCTATGGTCTCTACTAAGTATATAATTATTTGAGCTCTCCTATGTCTACTACAGTATTATATTTGATATGAAGCTGTCCTATGTCTACTACAGTATTATTATTATTTTGAGCTGTCCTATGTCTACTACAGTATTATATTATATTGAGGCTTGTCCGTATGTCGTACTACAGTAGTTATATTAATTGAGCTCTCCTATGTCTACTACTATATATAATATTGAGCCTTCCTATGGCTCACTACAAGTATTATATTATATTATATTGTCTAGCTGTGTCCTATGTCTACTACAGTATTATATTATATTGAGCTGTCCTATGTTACTACCAGTATTATATTATATTGAGCTCTCCTATGTTCTACTACAGTATTATATTATATTGAGCTCCCTATGTCTACTACAGTTTATATTATTTGAGCTCTCCTTGTCTACTACAAGTATTATATTATATTGAGCTCTCCTTATGTCTTCTAAAATACAGTATTATATTATATTGAGCTGTCTATGTCTACACAGTATTATATTATATTGATCTTCCTATGTCTACTACAGTATTATATTATTTTGAGCTGTCCTCATGGTCTACTACAGTATTTATATTATATTGAGCTCTCCTATGTCTACTACCAGTATTATATTATATTAATTGAGCTGTTCTATGGTCTACTACAGTATTATATTTATATGAGCTGTCCTTATGTCTATACAGTATTATATTATATTGACTCTTCCTCATGTCTACTACAGTATTATATTATATTGAGCTGTCCTATGTCTAACTACAGTATTATATTTATATTGATCTGTCCTATGTCTTACTACAGTATATATTATTTAGGAGCTGTCCTATGTCTTACTACAGTATTATATTAATATTGAGCTCTCTATGTTCTACTACAAGGTATTAGTATTATATTGAGCTCTCCTATGTCTACTACAGTATTATATTATATTGAAGCTTGTCCTATGTCTACTACAAGTTATTATATTCCTATTTGAGCCTCTGTCCTATGTTCTACTACAGAATATTATTATATTGAGCTGTTCTATGTCTACTACAGATTATATTATATTGAGCTGTCCTATGTCTACTACGTATTTATATTATATTTTGGAGCTCTTTCCTATCGTCTACTACAGCATTATATTATTATTGGAGCTCTCTCTATGTCTTTACGACAGTATTATAATTATTTTTGAGCTGCTCCTATGGTCTTACTTACAGTGTTTATATTATTTATTGAGCCTGCCTATGTCTACTACGAGTAATTATATTTATTTTGAGCTGTCCTATGTCTACTACAGTATTATATTATATTGAGCTGTCCTATGTCTACTACCAGTATTATATTATTGAGCTTCCTCTATGTCTACTACGTATTATATTATAGTTGAGCGTTGTCCTATGTCTACTACAGTAATTATATTATATTGAGCTTGCCCTCCTCATGTCTTACTACAATATAATTTATTTGACTGTCCCTATGTCTACTACATATTATATTATATTGAGCTGTTCCTATGTCTACTACAGTATTAATTATATTTGAGCTGTCTATGTCTACTACTAGTATTAATTTATTTGAGCTCTCCTCATGCTCTACTACAGTATTATATTTATATTGAGCTCTCCTATGGTCTACTACAGTATTATATTATTTTGAGCTGTCCTATGTCTACTACAGTATTATATTATATTGATCTGTCCTATGTCTACTACAGTATTATATTATTTTGAGCTGTCCATGTCTACTTTACAGTTTATATTATATTGAGCTCTCCTATGTCTACTACAGTATTATATTATTATATATATTGAGCTGTTCTATGTCTACTACAGTATTATATTTATGATTGAGCTGTCCTATGTCTACTACAGTATTATATATTATATTGAGCTCTCCTATGTCTACTACAATATTATATTTATATTGAGTTGTTGTCACTCATATCTATATTCATCTTACTATTACAGCTATTGTCATATATTATACTTATTGATGCTGTCCCTATGTTCCTACGACAGATTATATTATATTGTAGCTATGCCTATGATCTCACTACAGTATCTAATATTATATTGAGCTCGCTCCTATTGTCTACATACAGTATTATATATGTCTATTTGAGCGTCGTCCTATGTCTACTACAGGTATTATATTACTATTGAACGCTGTTCGTGATGTCTACCTTACAGTATTAATATTATTTTGAGCCTGTCCTATGTCTACTATCAGTCGTATGGTATATTATATTGAGCTGCTTCTATGTCTATCTACAGTATCGTATTTAATTATATTGAGCGTGTCTATGTCTACTACCAGTGATTATATATTATTGAGCTGTCTATTGTCTACTACAGTATTATATTATATTGAGCTCTCCTATTGTCTTACTACAGTATTATATTATTATTGAGCTGCTCCTATGTCTACTTCCAGTATTATATTATTGAATCTTGTCGCTATGTCTACTACAGTATTATATTTATATTATATATCTGTCCTTGTCTACTACAGGTTTATCATTATTGGAGCTGTTCCTATGTCTGCCTACAGTATTATATTATATTGATCTGTCCTATAGTCTACTAAGTATTATATAATATTATATGGATCTGTCCTATGTCTATACAGTTATTTATATTATTTGAGCTGTCCTTATGTCTGCTACAGTATTATATTATATTGAGCTGTCCTATGTCTACTAAGTATTATATTATATTATATTATACTATATTGAGGCTGTCCTAGTTCTTACTATAGTATTATATTATATTATACGTATAAGTGAGCTGTCCTATGTCTGCCATGGTATACTGCTCTAGTTGTTTCCCTTAACTTCAATAAATCGCCCATAAAGTGTTAAGACCACAGGTGTCCCCAAGAAAGAGAGAAATGGAGCGCGAAGGATTGAAATAAAAAAAATAATTTTTAATTCAGGCACGAGCACAGCGCCAGGAGAAAAATGCAATTTTTTTTCTTTTAAAGACGCCTCAACCCGGCTCTGGAGGACAGATTTAACTGTCAAAAAGTTTGAATCAAACGACAACTCCTCCGAGCCAACCCTCACTCTGGTGTTCAAAGCAACTTTACAACAACAAAGAGCAAAACTGAAAAGAAACCCCCCCTCCACAACAGAATCCAACTACCGGCCTCAGTTTTCCAAAGTGATTGAAACTAATTAACTTGAGCGGCAAGAACAAACTTTTTTCCTGTGGGAGTGAAATTAGGCATTTGATTTTTCCTCCAGCATCACACAAGGCTTAGTCCTCCTAAACTTCATTCTCCTCATGTAACCGAACATGTGATGTTGTTGTGTCGTTCACTCTCTACCCTGTCTCTAATTGGCGCAATTCAATAGGTTCTAACTTGAGCCAAACTTTCTTCACCCACAACCAAAAGGGAGTTGGAGAAACAGAGAACAGAGCAGCGAGAGGTGATGTTATAAAGTTATGTGAAGTATTAATATTAAAGTGGGGACAAATATTTCAATGGACGTGAAAGCGGAGACCTGCTGCTGCACGGGATTATTCATGTTCAATTTCCCTCACTGTTGATTTTCACCAAAATGCCTTAACAAACTTTTGCCCCCAAAAGAACAAGTCAATACACCCAATCAGTACACCCAGTCCAGTCAATAACACCAGTCAGTCACATACACAGTAATACAACCAAGTCAGCTCAATTACACACAGTCCAATTACACGTAGTCAGTCAATACACCAAGTCAAACACCAGTTCCAGTCAAATTTACACAGTCAATACACTAGTCAGTTCAATACACAGTCAATAACACTAGGTCAATATTTACACAGTCAATACAACTAAGGGTCAGTCAATAACACCAGTCAATACACTATCAGTCAATACAACATCAGTTCAATACAACAGTCAAGTTCCAACTACACCAGGTCAATACACTAGTCAATACACCAGGTCAGTCAATACACACCAGTTCAATACACTAGTCAGTCAATTACACCAGTCATACACTAGATCAGTCAAAATACCACCAGTCAGTTCAATACACTAGTCAGCAAATACACACACGTCAACAATACACTAGTCAATTACACCAGTCAGTCAAGACACCAGGTCAGTCAATACACCAGTCCATACACTAGTCAATACACTAGTCAATACACCAGTCAGTACACCAATCAAAACACACCAGTCAGTACAGCAAGGCCAGTCAAAACACCAGTCAGGCAAACCACCAGTCATACACCAGTCAGTCAATACACTTAGTCAATACCACCAGTCAAAACACCAATCACACACCAGTCAGATACAGCAGCCAGTCAAAATACATGGAGGCAAATTTACACCAGTCAAATACACCAATTCAAAACCACCAGTCAGGCCAATACACCAATAAATACACCAGTCATTCAAATACACCAAATCATACACCAGTCAGTACACCAAGTTCAGTCAATACACCAGTCACGTTACACTAGTCAATACAACCAGTCCAATACACCAGTTCAATACACCAGTCAGTTACACTAGTCAATACACCAATCATACACCCAGTCAGTACACTTAGTCATCAATACACCAGTCAATACACCAGTCAGTTACACCAATAAATACACCAGTCAGTACACAAGTCAATACACTAGTCAAATACACAATCAATACAACCAGTCAGTACACTAGTCAGTCAATACACTAGTCAATACACCAATCAAATACACCAGTCAATACACTAGTCAATACACCAAATCAAATACACCAGGTCAGTACAACTAGTCAATACACCAATCAATACACCAGGGTTAAATTACACTAGTCAAATACACCAATTCAATACAAGCCAGGTCAGTACACCAGTCAGTCAATTACACAATCAAAACAGCAGTCAGGCAATAACCAATAAATACAACCAGTCACGTCAATACAACCAGTATCTATATAGATATAGATTGGACAGTAGTCTATATAATAGATATGACAGTGTAGCTCTATATAGACATAGATATGACAGTTAGCGTTCTTATAGATATAGATTGACAGTTAGGCTCTTATTAGATTATAGATATGACAGTTTAGCGGCTATATTAGATTAGATATACAGTTAGCTTCTATATAATATAGAGGATGACAGGTTAGCTCTGATTATAGATATACAGATATGACAGTTAGCTCTATATAGATATAGATATGGACAGTTAGCTCTATATAGATATAGATATGGCAGCTAGGTCTATGTTATAGATATAGTATGACAGTTAGCTCTATATAGATATAGATTATGACAGTTAGCTCTGATATAGATATAGATTAATGACAGGTTAGCTCATATAGATATAGAGTATGAACATTGTAATTTATTTAGGTCAGAAATCACAACAATGCTGATTTTAACAGTTTACAAAGAAACAAAATATAAATTAAATCTCATTCAGTCATGAGTTTACACTTTCAGAGGTGATGAGCCTTCCCAAGTCTTTATGACTGTCATTTTTGCACTTGATGTCGCTAACATTTACTGAGGATGGCCATACCATACTCATTAATATACATTAAGCTGGTTTGAAATAAGAAATTAATGATATTGTTTTGAAATGCTTGAGGCATTACAGTATACGGCGATGTGCTCATTTGTACCGAATCATTTATGTTACCAGGGTAAAAAATGAATGTATCTAAAATAAAAAAAAAAATACAAATGTATTTAACCTTTATTTAACTAGGCATGGATCATTAATACTATGTGAGTTTAGTGAGCTGCGAAACAGGGATCTGGGACACTAGGTTTGTAAAGGAGATGCAACCTTGGTCCTTTCTTCAACGGGCCAAGACACGTATAGGATGTTTTGTGATAGATAATGAAACAGACAGGGATACTGCAGGGGCACATCTATCCTCACTCAATTGCTGTCACATTACTGTACACAAAGGATCACTGGAATCAGCATGAATGTCTGCACGCGGCGATATCCATTATATTTTGGCGTTGTCATCATAGCCCAGGACCTGTGTTTATGAATTCGTCAATCCCATTGTATTTCTGTAGTGAATCACCAAGATTGTATTTTGTGCTTAGGTCTCTGCTATGTTGTGCTCTGCTTATTTACCTCTGCTATGTTGTCTCTGCTATGTTGTCTCTGCTATGTTGTCTCTGCTATGTTACCTCTGTATGTTTACCTCTGCCGATGTTGTCTTCGGCTATGATTGTCTCTGCTACTGTTGTCTCTGCTATGTTACCTCTGCTATGTTTGTTCTCTGCCTATGTTGTCGTCTGCTATGTTGTCTCTGCTATGTTTAACCTCTGCTATGTTACCTCTGCTATGTTGCCTCTGCCTATGTTACCTCTGCTATGTTACCTTCTGCTATGTTACCTCTGCTATGTTACCTCTGCTATGTTACTCTGCTATGTTGTCTCCATTGCTATGTTGCCTCTGCCTATGTTACCTCTGCATGTTTGTCTCTAGCCGTATGTTACCTCTGCTAGGTGGTCTCTGCGTATGTTGTCTCTGCTATGTTTGCCTCTGACCTAGTTGCCTCTGCTATGTTGCCTCTGCTATGTTTACCTCTGTGCTCTGGTTACCGTTGCCTATGTTACCTCGGCTCTGTTACCGTTTGCTCTGTTACCGTTTGCATATGTTACCGTTGACCTTATGGTTACCTCTGCTCTGTTACCGTTGCCTATGTTACCTCTGCTATGTTACCCTCTGCTGATGTTACCTCTGCTATGTTACCTCTGCTATGTTGTCTCTGCTATGTTACCTCTGCTATGTTACCTCTGCCTATTGCTTAACCTCTGCCTATGTTACCTCTGTTCTATGTTACCCTCTCTATAGTTACCTCTGCTATGTTACCTCTGCTATGTTTACCTCTGCTATATTACCTCGGCTATGTTGACGTCTGCATATGTTACCTTTGACTAATGTTACCTTTGCTATGTACCGTCTTGCTATGTTACCTTCTGCTATGTTGCCTCTGCTATGTTGTCTCTGCTATGTTGTCTCTTTTATGCGATGTTGTCTCTGCTATGTTGTCTCTGCTATGTTTGGCCTCTTGCTATGTTACCTCTTGCTAATGTTGTCTCTGCCTATGTTACCTCCTGAACTATGTTACCTCTGCTATGTATGCCTCTGCCTATGTTACCTCTGCTTATGTAACCTTTGCTATGTTACCTCTGCTATGTTACCTCTGCTATGGTTGCCTCTGCTTGTTGCCTTCTGCTATGTTACCTCTGCTCTTGTTACCGTTGACCTATGTTACCTCTGCTATGTTACCTCTGCTATGTTACCTCTGCGATGTTTACCTCTGCTAGGTTTACCTCTGCTATGTTACCTCTGCTTATGTTCACCTCTGCTATGTTACCTCTTGCTATGTTGACCTCTGCTATGTTGTCTCTGTAATGCTTGCCTCTTGCTATGTTTGCCTCTGCTATGTTTACCTTTTCTTTGCTTTTATGTTAAAAAAACCTTTCTGGCCTAAGTTTACCTCTGCCTATGTTACCTCTCTATGTTACCTCCTGCTATGTTACCTCGCTATGTTGATCTCTTGCTATTTTGCCTCCTGCTATGTTACCTCTGCTATGTTACCTCTGCTATTGTTACCTCTGCTATGTTGCCTCTGCTATGTTACCTCTGCTATGTTACCTCTGCTATTGATTACCTCTGCCTATGCTTACCTCTGCTATGTTACCTCTGCCTTATGTTACCTTCTGCATGTTACCTCTGCGATATGTTACCTCGGCTATGTTACCTCTGGGCTATGTTACCCTGCATATGTTGCCTACTGCTATGTTACCCTTCTGCTATTTTGCCTCTGCTATGTTTGTCTCTGCTATGTTGTCTCTGCTATGTTACCTCTGCTATGTTGCCTCTTGCTATGTTGTCTCTGCTATGTTTACCTCTGTATGGTGGCCCTCTGCTATGTTGTTACTCTGCCTTATGTTTGTCTCTGCTATGGTTGTCTCTGCTATGTTGCCTCTGCTATTTAACCTCTGCTATGTTAACCTCTGTCTATGTTACCTTCTTGCTATGTTACCTCTGGCTATGTTACCGTTTGGCTATGTTACCTCTGCTATGCTTACCTCTGGCTAGTTACACCTCTGGCCTATGTTTACCGGTTCTGCTATGTTACCTTCTGCTATGTTTACCTCTGCGATGTTACCTCTGCTATGTTTACCTCTGCTTATGTTACCTCTGCCGTATGTTACCGTTGCTTATTTACCTCTGCTATGTTACCTCTGCTATGTTACCTCGCTATGTGGCCTCTGCTATGGGACCTCTGCTATTTGTCTCTGCTATGTTAACCTCTGCTATGTTACCTCTGCATAATACCTCTTGCTATGTTACCTCTGTCATTGTTACTCTGCTAATGTTACCTCTCGCTATGTTACCTCTGCTTATTTGTTTTTTTTTCTTCTTTATGATGCTGTTTGTTTGTATTTTTTTTGTCTTTGGTTTTTTGGTGTTTTGTTTTGTTTTTTTTTTTGTTTGTTGCTTTTGTTACCGAACCTCATGACACTAATGAAGCAACATAAAACAGTGATCACTGTCATACTTTGAGTAAAATAAAGGAGACCTAATAGAAAAGGGTCTCAAGTAAAAGTGGAAGTCACCGTAAAAAATTCTACTTGGGTCTTAAAAATTCTAAACGTATTTGGTTTACATATACTTATCATACATCAGTCTCAACGTCCAAATTTGAAAGGCGACTCCGGAGCTGCCTTCTAGCAGAGTTGGTAAAGAAAAATCCAATCTCAACTGGCCAATAAAAAGAAAAGATTAAGGATGACAAAAGAGATTACGACACTGACAGAAGAACTCTGACCTAGAGGCCATCATCCATGGCAGTCGCGCTTTCATTGTTGACTTGAGACTGGTTTGCGCGGTACTATTAATAAGCTGCCAGTTGGGACTGTGAGCGTCTGTTTCTCAACACTAGGACACTCTGATGAACTTTCCTCTTGCGTCAGTGTGACCGGGCCTCTTCACTCCTTCCTATTTGGTTAGAGCAGTTTCGCTTTCTGTGAAGGCCTAGTAGTACTTACATGTTGTACGATATCTTCCGTTCTTGGCAATTTCTCCGCATGGAATAGCCTTCATGTAAATCAGAACAAGAATAGGACTGACTAGTTTCAAAAGAAAGTATTTGTCGGCAGGCCATTTTGAGCCTTTATCTAACCCACAAATTCTGATGCCAGATCCTCCAAATTAGTCTAAAGAAGGCCATTTTTATTGCTTCTTTAATTTAGCACAACATTTCCAGCCTGTAGCTAACATAATTCCAAAAGGGTTTTTCATAATCAATACCTTTTAAAATATAAAACTATGGTATAGCTAAACACAGCGGCCCATTGACATAAAGGAGTGAGTTCTGATGTGGGCCCCTGCTCACGCCTATGTAGAATTCCCTTAAAAAATCAGCTTTTCTACAATAGTCATTCACAACCATAAACAATGCCTACACTGTATTTCCTGACCATTTTGATGCTATTTTATGGACAAAAAATGCTTTTCTTCTTCAAAACAACCGACAGTCTACAGTGACCCAAACTTGAAAGGTAGTGCTAGCATGACTCATATCCTTCGAGAAATTTGAAAAGGCAATCACATAACTGCAACAAACACAGATACTGTTTCCTGAATAACTGTTTGCCATGGACTGTTTCCTGAATGACTGTCTTGAACACTGTTTCCTGAATGACCGTCTAATGACTGTTTCCTGCATGATCTCTAATGACTGTATCCTGCATGACTGTCTTAAAGACTGTATCCTGCATGACTGTTTGAATGACTGTGTCCTGAATAACTGTCTGCGGATGACTGTTTCCGGAATGACTGTTTGAAGATTGTTTCCAAAAAACAAAACTGTTCCTGGCATGATTATTTATTGGAACGACTGGTGAAATGAACTGTTGAATTACTTTTTCCAGAATTTACTATTCCCTGAAGACTGGCTGAGTGACTGTTTCTTAATGACTGTTGAATTACTTTTTAACAACTGTTTGAATGACTGTTTCCTGGATGACTGTTTCCTGAAATGACTGTTCAACCTGAATGACTGTTTTGAATGACTTTTCTAGAAGACTGTTTCCCGGAATGATGTTCCTGGATGCACTGTCGAGTGAACTGTTTCTTCGAAATGACGTTTGAATTACTTTTTAACAAACTGTTTGAATGCGTTTCCTGCGACTGTTTCCTGAATGACTGTTCCTGACATGACTGTGAGATGCTTGCGTGTTCTAGAATGACTGTTTCCCGGAAGAACGTTTCCTGGATGACTGTTTCCTGATGAGGTTTCCTGAATGAGTGTTTCCTGAATGACTTGTTTTCCCTGAAGACGTTTGAATGACATTATCATGAGAGCGATGTGAAACGCAACATCCACATAACCGCACGCCCACGAACGACTCACACACAAAGACACCCTATGCCGCCCTTGCTTAAAAAGTAGGGCACCTGTAAAAGGAATAGGTTCCAGTTTGGACGCCAGCACTGATGACAGCAGAAGGCAGACCAGAGGGCAGACGTCTTTGTGAATATTCTACTGTTCCCACGCGTCAGTTATAATGAACTAGCTACAGTAACTAGAAAAGGTAAATGACCTCGCCACTGAAACATTTAAAATTCAATAGCTATCTAAACAGTGCATACTAACTGAGGACACAAATTCCTTTGAATGAAGTTTCCGAGTGAAAACTACAATTGATCTCTCCAGTCTTCCCACACCAAACCTGGGTTCAAGTAATGTTTTGAAAGCTTTCAAGACACCCTTGAGGTCCTGTGACTGCCTGGCCTCTTGGGCACGCTTCGCACTGTACAGGCAACCACTGTTGTGACAGAAGTCCCGGTGAGCACCTAATGTAGATACTGGCTGTCAGAGAGAGACAAGGACAGAGAACTTAGGTGGTGGAAGCGCTGTGACTGACGTCGT